>NW_008673236.1:5547-17560 GCF_000695815.1 Acanthisitta chloris
TTTTCTCTCATCTGTCTGTTGGGGATCAGATTAATATGAGAGAAGAGAATATTCAGTTGGATTTCTGTGAACTCTGCAGATGACTCTGTGTGGCCTCAGATCGTCCTGTTGTATTATATTACCCTTTCTCTTCTACATTTTTTTCCTGGGATAGCCAAACCCTCCCTGTCCCAGAGTTGGGGTAAGGGATATTACATCATGATAGAGTTGGCAGCTTTGATCTACTCTGCTACACTGAGCTATGTCTACTTAAAATTAGGAGTTAT
Organism: Acanthisitta chloris; assembly: GCF_000695815.1. Lineage (NCBI taxonomy): Eukaryota > Metazoa > Chordata > Aves > Passeriformes > Acanthisittidae > Acanthisitta > Acanthisitta chloris. The sequence goes on from NW_008673236.1 coordinate 5,814, forward strand.
AGCAGCCATCACTCCCAGGCCTTCCAGAGGCCACGTGGAACTCTCTGGGTTTGGGAATGGGTCTGCCTTGGGAATTGAGTAACAATACACAGTCAGTCAGTCTTGGGGTGTTTCAGAAGCACATCTTGGCTGACATGCAAGGGATTAGAGTCTAGGGTTGAAATACTCTGTATTATTATGTATATTATCCTTTAGAGTTCTGACATTATTTATTTAAGTCTACTTTAAGAACTGCTAATTAAAACTCTGAAAGCTTTTCAGCTAAATGGTACTGGGCATAGGTTGGTTTTTTTTCCTGTTCAAACGATGAGTTTTTGGAAGGTAAAATTAGAAAATCAAAAGTCAACACTGGAAAGTTTTCACTGAAAGTTGCAAACTCTTACACTCTGCATGAAGGATCTGCAGTGCCTTGGCATGAGCAATCCTGAGTTGCAGGATAAGAAGCAGAGATGCAACTCAAAGAAATATGATTTATCATCAGTTCCTAAGACACTTCAGGCAGCTCATAAAGAATTCAAGAAATATCATTTACTGTCATAAATGTCAAAAATTGGCTGCGTTTGAAGAGAGAAGCTGGAAGAGCCAAGAGCTTGCCCTGTGGCAGCTGGAGGAGACTAGTCAGTGTTTCACTGAGACAGAATGAGTCTGGTGCCTTATTGTAACTTTTCCTTGGATAAAATCTTCTATTTCTGCCATGGAAGAGGTAACAGTTTTAACTGCTGCCAGTCTTCTATAGAAATACTGACACAACATAGTCACAAATGGGAAATTCCTTTGCCTTTCTCTCACGTGATCCACCTGAGTTTTGAGGCTGAACTAAAGTGGCTGTGGCTGATGTATCTAGTTGAGGTTCCTCACCTGGTGTTGGTTATTCAGCAGTTACTCTCATAACTTGGTGCCTTCTAAGGAACTTTTTAGCCCCCAAGTCATTGCCACATATTAAATGCCCAAACAGAAACTAGGATTAATATAAGGAAAAATCATTAGTGAACTCCATTTATTTTGAAATTTACCTGCATTGATTTTATTTCCCTTTTGGCCAGTTTTCTGCTCTCTTCTGCCATAATTGACATGCATGACAAATGTAGGTGTGGTTTGCAGCTGGGGGTGAGGAGCAAAGCCACCACAGAACCAAAGCTAGAGCCACAGCAGGTGTGTACAGCTGAATCTGTGCAGGCTTTGAGGCTCTGCATTTTTGTCCAACTCTTCACGTCCAGGATTTTCCCTCTCCACCTCAGTGAGCTTCAGCAGCTCTTTAAATCTGTTTTGCAGCCACAGATGTACTCTGAGTCACTGTTGCTGCTTTGTTGCTTTGTGAAGTAAAATTCAGCAGACAAAGAAGTTGCTACCTGCTATTTTGGTCTTGGAATACATTTAATATTCAGCCTTCTCCTTGGGCCAAACCCAAGCTGGAAAAGTAGACCTTTAAATTCCATTTATTTTTTCTAGGTACTTCAACACAAGTGATAACAACCTGCTGTACTGGGGCCTTGATTATCCACCTCTGACAGCCTACCACAGCTTTGTGTGTGCTTACATGTGAGTTCAGCATTTAAGTACTTGTGTGTTACGTTCCTGTTGCCAAATCCTTATGTTCAGGTGTTGCCTTAGATATTTAGCTTTCCCTATAAGCCACTGTTGGATCAGTGATGCCCAGGGAAAAGTGCTGGAGGAATTGGTGCTTTGCTTGGGAAGGCTGTCATGTGTGGAGGGCCCAAGTGACATTTGATGACTGGATATCATGTAAATAGAACTCTGTTATTGGAATACTTTTTCCACAAGGGCTTTACTGCCATTGGAATGAGCCTTATGGAATCAGAATGTAGGTTAAAGTGCACAGGCAGAGCTATGTGGGGCATCTGTGTGAACTGTAAATGGTTTATATTTAATACTTCAGTATGAAAGGTATTTACAATTGTTTTTTTTGAAGGCAGTGGAACCAGACTGAAGGTGGTTGTCGTGTCCTAATAAATGCTATATTCCATTTTTTTCCCAATATTGTATTCCATTTTTGTCCCAATATTGTATTCCATTTTTACTGTTGCCAAAGGTGATTTCTTTAATTAGTCTGTAGGAATAGTCTGTAGTGTAAACGGATCCAGCAGAGAGGAAAATCCCTCATTGATCACTATTGCTCTTTGAAACAGTTCTCATCCATCTTAATTCCTGGAATATGCTCCTGTGTGTGTCATCTTTATTGCTGAGAGGAGTGCAAAGGGAAAGGAGAAGTGTCTGTGTTCTGATGTGTCTGTGCTTTGTTTTACAGAGCCAAGTTAATCAATCCTGATTGGATTGCTCTGCACACCTCTCGGGGGTACGAGAGTCAGCCCCATAAGTTATTTATGCGGACAACAGGTAGGGAGACTGCACTTCCTGGCATCACCTCACACCTGGCTCACCAGTTTGCCATCTTTAATGTGCAGCTTCTCTGGCTTCGCTGATGTGGTCCCAGTTCTTTCCCTTGGGTGATTCTGCAGGTCCAGTTATGAACCAAACTCCTGTGCTCTTTTCTCTTCTGCCTTCATTTGTGGAGCTGATAAATAGCAAATATACAAACATGTTTTCAACCCAATTTATTAATTAAAAACTCTAAACCTAACTACTTTTTTGTAGCATAGACTCATTTTTAATTTTTTTAATCTTATTTTCCCTTCCATTCTGATAAAATCTTTTTACTTGGTTTTTAGTGTAAAATTAATTTCCAAGTAGACAGACTTTTTTCCTTATGAGCAGGATTCTTGATCTGAAAGGGAGATTAGATATTATTTGTGTAAACAAAAATGTATAAATGTATTTTAACACTTCTATCCTAAATTTCATTTTCCTGCAGTCATTTCTGTGACTGTTTGGTTCTTTTGAACTGCCTCTACAAAGAAAAGGATAAAACAAGTACAGAAAAAATGTGTAGATAATAATTTGGTAACTGTATCACTGTGCCCCCTGAACTCTTCTTGTCCCCTCTCTATTTTCCTTCATTTCAAATCTGCCTTTTGCATTCCTAACACTCAAATGCCACGAAATGCTTTCTGATTGCAGCAGCAGAATTGGTAGCTCATCAATAGCTTTGCTGTACTTCCCAAAGCTCTCAGTCTGCTCCCTGGTAATTGATTGAATTGAAAACAAAATAAAAATCACTAGGACTTAATTACCCTTGAAATGGTCTTTATTAATTTTGAAATCAACTCACTTGACAAAGCACTGATGGATCTGGAGAGCTGATAAACACTTTTCACAGCAGCCATTAGAAGGATGCATTAAAATAACTCAGAGTGGACAACGTCAGCTTCATCTGAAGTCTCAGTGTTTTGTTTTGCTAACACCTTGGGTGTATTTGTGTGGTTGTGGCTTATGCTGATAAAACAATTCATCACTGAAGAAGTGATGGATGAAAACATTTTCTTCCAAAGTCTTTGGCTAAAAGAGGCAAAGAATACTTTCCCTCTTGAAATCACTGCACAGTGGTTTATAGAAATGGGTTTTCCTTACGCTCCTAAGACACTACTCAAGAACTGACATAGTCCCAGGCAGGGGAACCTGCTGGTTGTTTTCTTGTCAGCCCTCTCACACATACTTGCTGTAGGCAGGTGGACAAAGCCAAATCACTAGTTTTAGTCTGTTTATCCGCATCAGTAGAGATAACAGAGATTGTTACACTCTGGAGCTTCTTAATTGTGCCCCCAGACACTCTGTCCCATCAAACAACCTGAGTGGGGCTAGTTGTAGCCAATTTCTCTGGGGCGTTCTGAATGCCTCCCCTGGTTGTGGCATGTGAGGAACTAGAGTGTGTTCCCTCACTGACTGAGGCTGTGCCAGCAGCCAGGACAGCTGAACACGTGGAAGCAGCAGCTTTGGGCAGCAGAAATGAGAGTGTTAGAAACATTAACAAGATCAAATTCTGTGGACCTGTTTCTTTTCCTCCTTTGAAGTGGGACTGCCCAATTTATCCTAATAAAGAACTTTCTGCTATGTTAATGTTTATTTGCCTGTGTTTGTTCCTTGTCTCCTCCTTGTGCGAGGATTCTAACATGGACATAATCTTTATTTTTCAGTGTTTGTTGCTGATCTGCTGATTTATATTCCTGCAGTTATTTTATACTGCTTTTCCTTGAAAGAAACATCCACGAAAAAGAAGGCAAGTACCTGGTGTGTGTGGAGATGAAACAAAACACTGTTAGAACAGGGCAGAAATGTAAGAGGAGGAGTGAATTAACATCTAGGACACCTTCATGGCTTCCATGTAAAACTGATGCTAATCAGTACAGCTCCTATTAAAGGCTTTTCAGTTAAAAAGGTTAAAATAGCAATTATTTCAATGCTTTCAACAACAAGATGCTCTTAAGTTTAGTTGCCATGAACTTCTGGATTATATTTCTTCCTGAATGTATTACTTCAGTATTAAAGCTAAGATCTGTGGTGTGGCATGGTGGGGGGATCTGGGATTTGTCTTCCACACTCCTTACAGGAGATTCAGTACTTCTCAGAATAGCAAGTCTCCTGATTTTTTTGTGTGGTTTAAGATGGGTGTGGGTGATCTTTGAGCTGTTTGCAAAGGGCAAGTTGCTCTCTATTCAGTTTCTTCTCTCTGTATCCATTTTTGTTCCTCAAAATATTATTGGCAGAAGATTCCTTGTAGAGAACAAGATTCTTATGTACAGGATGCACCAGGGAGGGGCACATTTTTGTACTGGAGAAGTACAAGTTCCTCTGTCTAATGTCTAATTTGGAATAATTATTTCCCCCCTCTCTTTTTTGATCCTTCTTTCCAGGTTTCCAGTGCTCTCTGCATACTGCTCTATCCAGGCCTCATTCTTATTGACCATGGACACTTCCAGTATCCTTGTTCTGCTGAAAGGAGTTTCTGTTTATGGAGTAACACTGTTCTTTAGTACTTGTTAGCTGGGCACAAGGTTACTTTTATACACAAACTCATCTGAGGGGCTTCTACCTGCCCCAAAACAGAGAGAGGAAAGAAAACTAAGCCTGAACATGCTGGAGATAAAAATCATAGATATTGGGACAAATCAGTTGAAACATGAATATAATTCTTCCTATGCCTCAAGCTCGTATTTCTGTCAGTCACTTCATTGCAGACAACATCAGTGGTGCAGTGACAGTGAAAGAATGATGGACTGTGCTCCTGTGATTTGTGTTAGGAGGGAATCACCTTAGATCTTCTTGGGATGGCAGAGGAGTGTCAGGTGTAGCTGTGTAAAATGTTCAGTCCTATGAAATGTGCTGTTCTGTCTGGGCTTGTAATAAAGTGAGGTGAATCCAGGGCTAATTGGTCGCTATTGGTGGCAGACACCCTCACAGGTCAGGTGGGTCTTCTTAATAATTCTGGTTTTATACTGCTTTTGCATCTCAACAAGCCAGTGCTGACCTCCTTTGAGGTGATGTAGATGCAGCATCCACTGTGGGAACAGTGATGTGCTGCAGAGTCTGCTCTGGGCTGTTCCAGCCCACTTATGTGATCAGTGTCACTGTGAGCTGCTGCCAGAAAGTCAAAGATTTACTTAAGCTCAACTGCTGCACCTTTGCAAGATCAGAGCTTTTGGGTGTGACAGTTTGTGGTTGTGAAATCAATTAGGTCTCAAGTATACCTGATGATTCCAAGTGGGAACTGTGAGTGGGCTGATAGCAACATGGGCAGCCTGAATGTGTCATCAAAGCTGCTTGTATTGACAAAGAGAAAGCAAAGTATTGTGACATTTCTGGCAGTACAGGAAATACAAGGGACTCTTTACAGGGGCCTGGAGGGACAGGACACAGGGAATGGCTTCCGGCGGATAGTGGGGGGAGAAAGATGGGATATTGGGAAGGAATTCCTTCCTGTGAGGGTGCTGAGGCACTGGCACAGGTTGCCCAGAGCAGCTGTGGCTGCTCCATCCCTGGGAGTGTTCCAGGCCAGGTTGGATGGGGCTTGGAGCAACCTGGTCTGGTGGAAGGTGTCCCTGCCCATGGCAGGGGGTGGAAGGAGATGAGCTTTAAGGTCCTTCCAACCCAAACTGTTATATCATTCTATCATTCTGGTTTCTCTCTTATTTTTTTTTAAGTAAAAGACTAAGCTAATAATTAGTTGCAATGTAGTAGTAACACTGATGTTGTGAACATGTTCTCAAAGTCATAAGGCAGCATTGCTTTTTGTAACTATTATTCATTGTTTGTGCAGTATTAGCTGCTGAGGGAACTGGTCATGGATGAGAGTATGTTGTGAGGCTAATGGAATCACAAAAACCTCACAAGTCCTTGAACTATATTGTATACAATTTAAGCACTGAAGTATTTGAATATTCTGCACATATCTCTTAGGAAGGAGAAGCCTGTGAAAGCTTTATCCTTGCTAAATACCAAGAGGAAAATGTTTACTTATTGCAGAATACTGTCACCAAGAGCTTGGTTGACTGAATATACGATACATGTGTAATTAACACACGTGATTTGTCCTCATATTTGCCTGTGCAACCTCTGAAATATAAAAATTGCACTTTAAAGAGAAATACAATTACTTCTCTGTGAACAATCTAGTCCCAACTGGCAATGAGCTTTTAAAACCAACATGGAAAAGCTTATTTTACAAGCTATTTCTGCTTGTCCCTCAGGGCATTAATTACTGACTCCAGAACTGAGATGTGTATCTTGTCCTTGACACAAAAAACCATATACAACTCAGTGAGCCTTGGCCTTGCCTTGTGGGGTGTCCTTTGCCTGTCCTATGACTGGGACCTTCTGGGCTCAGTGGCATTTTGCTTGGCCTTAAATTACAAGCAAATGGAGCTCTACCATTCTCTGCCCTTTTTTTGCTACTTACTTGGAAAGTGCTTCAAGAAGGGACTGAAAGGAAAGGGGTAAGTGACTTTAAACTGTTTGATCTTAGGAAAATGCCTGGCAGTGGGGAATGTGACTCCTTAGCTGAACGTGGGCATCTCATTTCATGTCTAGTGGGAGATCCTGTGTGTGATATCTTCCTCCCCTGCCAGGTGTTTCCTGTGGAGATGTCTCTCTGCTGGATTGCTTGTTCTGATGTGAACTTCTCCCTTGGCTGCAGGTTACTGTTGTTAGCTAAACTGGCAGGGACAGTGGTGGCTTCCTTCGCTGTCTGCTGGCTCCCATTCTCTGCCGACGTGGAACAAATCATGCAAGTACTCAGAAGACTCTTTGAGGCATGCATGTTTTCTTCTCCCCCACCCACTGCCCCTGCTCTGTATTCTTAGATCCCTTGAGAAACCTTCAGCCTGACCTTTAGGGATTTCATGTGGGAGACACACCACAGGCCGAGTAATCCGAGCTGGCTTCTTCAGCAGTCATTTCTTGCCAGTTATTTAAGCCAGTGTTTAACCCCAGCTCAGCTGGCATCTTCCAGGATATTATACCAGTAGACAACACTTATCCCATCATCAAACCCGTACTTCAATCCATACATTTTTCCATTGAAATAGATTCCATAGTAATTGACAGTGTCAGAAGATGTCACCTTGAGAGTGAACAGCTTCAAGCTGTCTTTGGTTCTGCTCAGCTCTTCTCAAAGGGATTATTTATTCAAAAACTAAAAAGTGTTTTGGGTACAGCCTAGAACTTCCTTTTAAACCCAGTTCGGTCAAGTTCCCGCAATATTTTCCAAAAGTTTTAGGCCACTTCTGCTTTTCCTTTCCCTCAGGCTATGGACACTTGTATCCTGCAAGGTGCTGAGTACCACCACAGCCTTAACCCAGTGAAGCAATTACTCATTCACCTAATGGCAATGCCACAGGAATTTTGGGATACAAGAGAGTTCTCATTTCCCAAGTCTCAGGGAGTTTTTGCTGCTTAATTAGGGCATGAGTCAATATTACACTTTTAAAAGCAGACTCTCAACTTGAAGCTCAGCCACCAAAATGAAGCTTGAATTTCCAGGGTTTGTTGTCACAGGGATTGAAGCAAATGATTGTGTGGTTTGATTCATCCTAATTATGCTTTTAATATTGTTCAGATGTAAATAATAATCACAACTGGCACTTCAGAAGTTAATGCTGATGTACTAGAGGCAGCATTTTATTCAGGCAGTTGTATGGAAGTGTTCTTAGGGTATTCTCTGCTAGTTTGTGTCAAACAAACAAAACAAAGACCAATCATATTCTCAAAAAAAAAAAAAAAGCCACCACCTCACACAGGCTCCTCAGACTGATCCTATTCCTTGGGAATTATGTGAAGTTTATAAAGAACTCCTCACACTTTTTATTCAGTACCAAGTTGTAAAATAAAATTTGTAAATGACAGTAACCAATGAGTCCTAAAGAGCTGAAGGATTTTAGTCTAATATTAGCCCAGATATTTCCTGAGCTGCTCAGGGCAGTGACTTGCTGGATGCTAATGGGGATAAAATGAGAATTGTCCACGTAAGCAATGCACAGTAATTCATCCCAGGGCGTGTCTGACAGGTTCCTTGCCTCCGTTCCCATTTGCAGCCCAGTAACACATGCTGATGGCTGTAAAATCCTCCTGGCTGTGAACTGGTGTTTGCTGGTGCTGCCAAACCCTCTGTTCCCTCGGAATCCTCAGCAGATTCCCTGTTGCTGGTGAGCACGTGAGGAAGATGGCTCAGTTGTTGGTGCAAGTGCCTCCTTGGTGTTATGTCCACACAGCTGTGCCTCCAGCAGCTGCTTAGGGCTGAGTTTCAGGAGCATGAGAGCTGCAGTTACAAATTTAATTTTGAAAGTGATCCTAGCACAACTGCTAATGTCTTTAGACTTCTTGATTTATTAGAGGTTAACTCTGTCCTTGCTAGCAGGCAGTGAGCACAGCTAGGCACAGGCAGGTGTGTCATGGGGTGTGGCAGCACGGAAAAAAAACATGTGCCAGAGTCAGGGACAGTTTCAGAGCCTTATTTTCACCAGCTGTGTGGTCCTGTGAGTTACATAGTTGTATCTTGTGCTGAAGAGCTATTCCTCAGTTATTTCAGAGCATGTTTGAAGTGAGTCTCTCAAAAATTCCCTGTTTTTGAAGAGCAGAATAATCTCAAATACATCTAAGAATATGGTGTACATCTGCAACTGGTTTTTGCAGAGGGACAGTTTCAGAGCCTTATTTTCACCAGCTGTGTGGTCCTGTGAGTTACATAGTTGTATCTTGTGCTGAAGAGCTATTCCTCAGTTATTTCAGAGCATGTTTGAAGTGAGTCTCTCAAAAATTCCCTGTTTTTGAAGAGCAGAATAATCTCAAATACATCTAAGAATATGGTGTACATCTGCAACTGGTTTTTGCAGTATTACAGTAGAAACCCCACAGTTCCCAACCTCCCATGCCCCATTGTTGCCACAAACATGAGTTGAAATGAATATAATTATCACTAATTACCTCTTTATTTCCTTCCAGGATAAAGTAGCCAATATTTGGTGCAGTCTAAGTGTCCTTATCAAGGTCAAGAATATGGTATCGCCTCAAACTCAGCTAAAACTCAGGTAAGACATAACTCAAGTGCTGTAGGTAGTTTTTATCTGCGTTATTTTTTGCAAGAGGAGGAAGTTTTCTCAAAGAAGTTTGAGCAGTGGTGTTAGGACTGAAAAATTCCCTGCTTGTTTCTGTAGTGATTTTAGCTGCCTGATGAAAAAAGAGTTAAAACTTGCAGATTGAAAGAATTTTAGTGCTCTTAGAAGTCAGTGCTCACAGTCCTGTCTCTTGACTAACTGCCGAATTCAGGTCTAGGCCTACAGAGCCTGAAGTATTCATGGATTTAGTTCCTCATGTATTGAACCTGTTTTTCTTCCCAAACCCTTTAGTTTTGCTGTGACATTCCTGAGCCTCCTTCCTGCTTGCATAAAGCTAACTGTGCAGCCTTCCCTCCGAGGCTTTAAGTTTGCTTTGGTAAGTGTTTGTGGGTAATTACTCCTTGTTTTGGATCCACCTCTGAGCACCAGTGTGTGACCAGCAGTTCTAACAGCAGTTGCTGCAGAGCACAGAGAGGTTTGTGCCATTAAATGCTGAGGAATTGGTTAAAAAGTGTTTTACTTCCACATGTCCAGAGGGTCTGAGTTGTTCTTTAAACCCAGACCTCTTCCTTAGCCTCAGTTTTATCTAACACTGGTTTTGTTATCTTCCTCAGAAAAGTCTTTAGAAGATTCTGCACAAATTAAAGCCTCATATATAGTTGGGGTTTCTCCTCTTTTTGTTTAGTTTCCAAAAGTGCTACTTTTCCTTACTGCACTGGCTGCAAAATTCAGTGTAAACGTCCCCAAAGGGGCATGGTGAGCTCGTTAGTGGTTTGGAAATAAAATGATACTAGTTTGCCAAATATTTGTCTTTTCTTAGTCATATTGTACCATCGAATTGAAGCACATTGCCATGACTCAGGCAAGAATCAAATTTAAATGGAGCTGGTTCTAAAGTTTCAAGAGTAACAATCTGTGAGCAGTGTTTGAGAGTGTCTCATTTCATTGCCTGAAAGTAACATTTATCCTTCCTAAGAACTGATGTTTTACAGTGTGTTTTTATTTGGTGAGAGGGAAAACACCCAACAAAACAGTTTGTTTACTTTGCTGTTTCACTGTTCATGATGATGAGCAAAATTTTATGTCAAAAATGTGGGTAATTCTCACCACTCTCAGCTTTGCCAGTGCTTGTGTGGCAGTGTTGTGTTCCCTTGGTGGGGCTGCTTTGCCAGTGGGGCTGAGCAGGAGTGAGAGCTCTACACGAACTGCTGTCTGCCTCGTGCTGGGTAAACTTTGGAGCAAGGTGGTTTCAGCACGTGTGGGTGGTGACAGGAGCTGCTCTGGGTGCCTGGAAATTGCACTGGAGCAAATGTAGCAGTTAATTAGACACATCAGATCGTTTAGCTCCTGCCTCCATGCAGTCTGTGCCAGCACAGACACTGAAGCAGTGCTTTGCAGTGCAGTCACACACACTAATACATCTCTGATCTCCTTTCCTAAGGTTAGCTGTGCATTGTCATTTTTCCTGTTCTCCTTTCAAGTCCATGAAAAATCTATTCTTCTAGTGTCAGTGTAAGTAAATTCTTTTCCTGTGGATATATTTTGATCTTTTCCCTCATCTTGTTATCACATGCTGCTCTCTCCCTTACAAACCTATTGGATTTTAAACAATCTACATTTCTGCTGTTCTGAAGAACTTATAAGTGAAGGTGCAGGTGCAGCCAAGCTGCTCTGGCCTGTGGCACTCGTGGCTGTGGGGGCAAACTGCAGTGCTGCTCTGTGCCTGGATGTCCTACGTGTGCCTGGAAGGGATGTTGGATAAGGGAAGATCTGATACGTGTTTTTCCTCTCTTCCCTCTAGCCCAGTCTGCTTAGTCATAAATGAAATCCCCTTCATGGCCACGTGGTTTTTACTTGTATCAACCTTCAGGTGAGTTGGAAACCATGAACATAGCTGGAGAGGGACTTTGGACAAGGGCCTGGAGGGATAGGACAAGGGGGAATGGCTTCCCACTGCCAGAGGGCAGGGTTAAGTGAGATATAGGGAAGGAATTCCTCCCTGGAAGGCTGGTGAGGCTGTTGGGGAGAAACATCCCTGGGAGTGTTCCAGGCCAGGTTGGATGGGGCTTGGAGCAACCTGGGCTAGTGGAAGGTGTCCCTGCCCATGGCAGGGGGTGGAATCAGGTGAGCTGTAAGGACCCTCCCAACCCAAACCAGTTTGGGATTTTATGCAAACCATGTTCTTCCCCAGTTCTACTAAGTATAAACACATTTATTGGCTTTCCTCTTTGCATCCTTTGAACTACCCTCTGGGAATGCTGTGGCTGTCCCTGTGTCCAGCCTGTT
>NW_008673236.1:17604-18893 GCF_000695815.1 Acanthisitta chloris
GGCGCCAGCATTCCTGGCTGTCTGTGTGGCCTCCTTCTCCATCTTTGAGAAGACCTCAGCAGAGGACCTGCAGCTGAAAGCATTCTCCCTTTCCCTGAGGGGATATGTGTCTTGGTTTAAGTCCTTTCCCAGGATTGTCAGGAGCCTGGTAAGCTATTAATTCCTGTAACGCTTGTGGCATCCTTCCCTGGCATGGGAGTACCTGTTGGTGCAAAGGGGCTGGAACTGTTTTGGTGCGGTGTTGAAGAGTACAGAGCACCCAAATAATGAAGTAACAGCTCACCTTTTTGAGATGTTAAACCACCAACACCTAATACATCATTTCCTTATCTTCCAGTTCCTCCTGTCCCTGTCCCTGATGGGTGTCCTGTCCGTCCTGAGTGCTGTGCTGCCTCCTCCCCGGAGCTTACCGGATTTATTCCCCTTAGCTGTGTCCATCGTTTCCTGCTTACACTTTTTAGCATTTCTGTTGTATTTTAACATTGTTATACTCTGGGACTCCAAGAATAGTAGAAGTCAGAAGAAAATGAGTTAACCTGTGAAGATGAAGGACTGAACTGTGAAGGACAGAGTTGGGTGAGCAGTGTCAGCGCTCCAGGTAAACCTGTCTGTGATGGATACAACTGCTGTACCCTAAGGGAAGTCAGGAAACATGTTTGGCTTATTGGAACCCAAACCAATCAAAGGCTGCTTTAAAGGAGAAGGATTTGGAAGAGCATTGGAAATGTGGTTTGGTGTGTTTTGCTTAGAAATGTCACACTTTTGTTACTGTTTGTAAACCTAAAATGCCTAATAAAGGACCAAATTTTGAATTAAGCCAAAATACCTCATATTTGCTGCATGAGCAAAAGTAGCATTGACACCTTTTAGTGCAGGTTCAGTAGAAACTCTGGACTGGCAGCTCTGTAGGTGCTTGATGAATTATTTGATGACACAAACTTGTGTCACCAGTCTTGGTTCTCCTGCAGTAACAGCTGAGGTGCTGCAGTGCAGTTTGAAAGCAGGAAAACCCCCAAACCCAGACCCACACCAACCTCCCCTTACTGCACAGCAGTTTGCAGATGTAAACTGAACTCAACTCTGCAGTTTCTCCCTGGGTGCAGCACAGCTACTGCCAATGACCCTGAGAATACAAATTGAGTAATTATATCAAAGCATGGAGTGAGGAAGTAAATCATAAAGCAGTGTAGGGGTGTGTAGTTTAATTAGGAGTCAGTCTGGCCTTTTCCTTCATTCTGCTCTGCCACTATATATATGTCTGTGTGTATGTATATGTATATATATATATA
>NW_008673236.1:18919-19526 GCF_000695815.1 Acanthisitta chloris
AAAGGCTTCCCCTGCCCTCACTGTGCTCTGGCACATTCCAGCCTGTCACTGCCATTAGTGTTGGTGTGTGAATCAGCTGTTCTGGGAACTTCCAACTGTGGCACTTAGGAGCTCTGTCAACAGAGTGGCTACAAGCTGAGTGTATTTACGAAGTTTTTCCAGCCTTATTTGTTGTGGAAAAAGTACTCACAGCCAACAGTGGGCCCCTGGCACCTCCCACAGAATGGAAAAGTGCTCTGCGACAGTAGCTATAGGATATTGGGGGTGAGGACAGTTCAGCAATTTCCCTATACTCTTAACAGTTTGTTATAAAGCAACAAAACGTGAATATGGTCACAAATATTTAGGTTTTTCTGTGGGTGTGACTCTCTGTGGCATGCAGGAGCTCTGCCCACAGCATGGCCTTTCTTTTTGGAAGTGTAGGCTGAGTGGCACTGACGTGTAGCAGGACACAAAAAGAGCAATCTTTGTCTCCAGAGGTTGTGCTCCCTGCAAGCAGGGCTGGGGAGAGGCTGCCTGAGGCTTGTCAGCTTTGAAGAGTGTCTACTTGCCCTGAAATAACAGGGAAAAGGAAGGTGGAGGGAAGCAGAAGGAGTGGAATTGTAAT
>NW_008673236.1:19568-22828 GCF_000695815.1 Acanthisitta chloris
CCCATAGCCAAACATTAGTTTTGAGTGTATCCCTTTTCTTTGTCCTTGAGATGGCCTCGGGGGGGGGTGATAAAGTGAGAGTCACCCGATCCACCTTGTGTGGAACTGGAAATGGTTCTTAACAGCCCCAGCTGCTTCGAGAGGCTAAAGTCTGCTACAGCAGGAGGTCAAAGACACAGTAACTGCCTAAATAGCTGAGGCATGTGTGAGGGGTATGTGCAGCACAGGCTCAGTGTGCAACTTTATTGCCCTAAAAAACGACTCGGTACCAAATTTAATGCTATTTGATAATTGCTCTGGTGTAAGTTATGCTGTAACTCAGTGTCTATCATCACTTTCACTGTTACTTCCTGTACAGTTTTATTTTGTTCTTCCAAGACTCCTCAGGATTTAGAGCAGCACAGTCAGTTTTGAGATCAATAATTACTTCATTCCCAGCTCCAGAGGTTACAGTCAGGTTACAGGAACTCTTGCTGGTTCAGGGATCCTCCTCTCACCCTACAAACCAACAGGCTGGTGCACCTTACGTGTCCCACAGCGCTGAAAGCCTGACTGAGAGCAGTGTGGAAATCAGAGTAACTGCCCCAGCTTCCTTCAAACCATTGCTAATGTTATTCCCAGTCAGCCTGCACAGGCACTGAGGTGCTAAGGCATTTTTATTAATGATAAGCCCCCAAACCTTGAGCACGTGTGTGTGTGTGTAACACATGATCATTCTGGGCATCAGAGTTTTGTGAAAATCAGTTTATTTGAGCACCAGGACTTTAAAAAGTACATTGTTGGATGTGCTTATGTTGAACTTTCTCTACAAAGTAGTTATAAATCGTTCTGCTGCCCTTTTTCAACCTAACACAAGGATCTGAGATGTGAGGGCTGCACTAGGCTGGAGAGGTGGGTTGGAGGAGAAGGAAAGAGCAAAGCAACTGCTTTATATAAAACAATTCTACATCATTACATAGCAAAACTAAAAGTGTTCACCTAAAAAGTTAGCAGAGCTGTGTGTTAACACTGGGCTTGAAGCTGAGGCCTTTCCGTGCTGTGTCTTGGTTGGCTTTAGAGGAAACCTCCCTGTGGGTGACAGATACATCCCCAACAACAGGGAAAGTGTTTGTAAAGAACCTCCAGAAGTAGTTTATTTTCCACACAGCAGCAACCCCAAAGCACCCAAGCCTGCAGCAGCCACCCAGGGTGGATTATTTACATTGAGCTTATCTGCTTGTGCACATTGTTAAGTTTAAATAGATGCCAGAAATGTTATCTCGACGTGCACCTGCCTGTGCAGCCAGTGCTCCCCAGCTGGTATTTGCTGGGGAGATTGGTTTACACTCATTTCTTCACTCCTTTTAAGTCCAGTCCAGCAGATGGAGAAGTTTAGGTTGATGTGGAATGCATTTTTCACATAATGCCTGTGGGGAGATGAGGAATGACTAAAATAAATAGCAATTAGACAACAGCATCATCATTCATGTGATCTGGTTGGGGTTACAGCTCTGTCTGGGGGTCAGTGTGAGCCTCACTGTGTGCAGCACACACAGCCCAAGGCACTGCAGAGCAGCACCCACTCTGCTTGAACTGCAGAGATGGTTTAGGATGGTTTAAGGAAACTCTGGAGAAAAAGTTGAGGAATAATTGCTAAAAGATCCTTTAACCACTGTCCATAGGCCTAAACTCATAGTAACCTGAGTGCTCTGTGCACTGAAGCTTGGAGCTGTCAGCGTGACTTTGCTTCCAGCTAATAGTGTAAGTCTGAAGTGATTGTTGTACCATGGGAAGGACACTGCATTCTGCAGAGCTCAGGAATTATGCTGAATGGAGGAAATGAGGATGCTCTGCTCTCCTGCACTGGAGTGACTCTGCCTTTGGAGCTGGCTTGGAAGGAGCACGGAGAGGAACAATCCCTGGCATAAGCAGCCAGGAAGCATTCGGGTAACCTTGTTGCCAAGCAGGGTTTTAAAGCCTTTTATTTTCTTTTTTTTGGATACTAAGGTACTTGTGGTTGATTACAAAGCAAAATGTAACCTTCACTGAGAAGCAAAATGCAGAGGTCTGAGCTCACCCCTGTCCGACCTCCTTATACACTGCAACCTGTGCAGCTCCTTTTCCAGA
The DNA here is from genome assembly GCF_000695815.1 of Acanthisitta chloris. Taxonomy (NCBI): domain Eukaryota; kingdom Metazoa; phylum Chordata; class Aves; order Passeriformes; family Acanthisittidae; genus Acanthisitta; species Acanthisitta chloris. Next base: position 21,675 of record NW_008673236.1, read on the forward strand.
TTCCATTCCAAGAATTAGTCTGCTTCAGCTGTCCAAAGAAGAGATGCTCTCACACTGTGCAGGGAATTGAGGTAATCTCTGGATATTCTCACCTTTAGAGGCTTTATGAAACATGAGCAACCAGTTTTCTCAAGCACAGGGAATACACAGTGACAGACAAGGTCTGTCCCTAACTGGGTGTTTCCTTACAACACTGCAGCAAGGACAAGTAGCCAAAGGAGGAACAAGAGTTCAGAGGGGACAGAGTTTCTACAGATTGAGTATGCCATGGTAAACCAGTACCATCCCACATGCAGAGAAACCACTGGTTTCCCTGAGGGTCCTGCAGTGGTGCCTGCAGGCTGATGTGCCAGCCCACTGTGCAGGGAGGACCTGGGTCAGTCCTGGGCACTGTGCTGGCACCTGGCAGGGGGAGCAGCCCCAGGGGCTCCTTACCTCTGTCCAGGAATGAGTTCAGGAATGCAGCACTGCTGGTAGTCTGGATGCACTCTGGGGAGGAGGAAACACACAGAAACATGACATATGTAAACAACAATGGTGTTATGACAGAATTTGTGAAAATCCAGGCACAAACACCCCATAAGTAAGTTGCTGTAGACCCCAGACCCCCTTTTCCTTCAAACATCTGTGGGGTCTCAGCAGTAATTCCAGAGTTTGTCCTAATGTCTCATGGATGCACATGTGCTGCATCTTTCCCAGTGATGACAAAGCAGAACAGAATGTGCTATGAGTACTAGAAGTTGGTCCTACTTTTGGCTATTAATAATGAAAGAATAAATAAAAATCCATAAAGATATATCAGCAGAATCCAGTGAAGGATTGTACCAGAGGAATGACCATTCCTGGAATCCTCTGAGGGAACAAGGAGAGGCACCCACACCTGAGCCCTGCAGCCCAGGGCAGGGCTGGGCTGAGGGCTGAGCAGAGGGAAAAGTGTGGAAGGGCAGAAAGGAACTTGGGGAATGAGAACATGCAGGGAAAGGGGCTGGAAGCAGGTGCATCCGAGTGCCAAGACTGCCAAATGGCTTCCTGAGGCAGATGAGCAGCTCTGCCCCATGTGCTGCGGGTCGTTCGTGGGGGTTTTGAAACCACCACCACCTGAACAGAGAATTCAGGATTCTGTTAAACAAACAGGTATTTACAGCAGCTGATAG
>NW_008673236.1:22866-27550 GCF_000695815.1 Acanthisitta chloris
CCCTCCTGCCACGGGGTGGTGGGAAAGGCTCTCCTCAGCTCTCCCCACTTGGCAGACTGTGACTGCTTAGGGGTCACTCCTTTCCTGGATGTGACACCAAGGCCTGCCTGACACAGGGTGACAGTGATGCTACCTGGAGCTGCCTCGCTCCAGCCCTGGATTGTGCTCTGAGCCAGGCCTCATAAGGTCACTCCATGGGAAGGCATCCAACCCAACCTGCCCTCAGGTACCACTTTTCAGCACTATTCCTCATCATTTATGGCCTACAAGCAGCCAGAGAGGGAATCTTTGTTAGAAACTGCAATGATAGAACAAGGTAATGGGTTCAAACTGAAGGAGGAGGAGTTTAGGTTAAAAATGAGAAAAAGGTTTTTTACTCTAAGGGTGGTGAGACACTGGCCCAGGTTGCCCAGGGAGGCTGTGGCTGCCCCAACTCTGGCAGTGTTCAAGCCCAGGCTGGATGAAGCCTTGAGCAACCTGCTCTGGTGAGGAGGTGTCCCTACCTGGGGCAGGGGTTGGGACTAGATGATCTGTAAGGTCCATTCCAACCCCTAAATTCTATGATTCTATGATGATTTACACAAATTATGAACAAAAAACCAGCACTAACTATTGCTTACGATAGGCAGCTGTCCAATCCTGTATGACAAGTGACAGGAAAATGGCAGATTTAATTACAGACTGATTTATTTGTGCTACATGCAATTCCTAATTCAGTCTTTATGGATCTACTGTCCCTTTAATCATGGACTGCAGCATTCAGCTAATGCAGTGCATAAAGAACCCAAACACACCACAGCCAGGTCTGCCCTGTGCTCTGAGCAGCTCTCCTGAAAAATGCATCCTGCCCAGATGCACTTTAAACATCATTAACTCAGCTTTTATTTTCCCATAGAATCCCAGACTGGTTTGGGTTGGAAGGACCTTAAAGCTCATCCAGTCCCACCCCCTGCCATGGGCAGGGACACTTTCCACCAGTCCAGGTTGCTCCAAGCCCCATCCAACCTGGCCTGGAACACTCCCAGGGATGGAGCAGCCACAGCTGCTCTGGGCAACCTGTGCCAGCCCCTCAGCACCCTCACAGGGAGGAATTCCTTCCCAATATCCCATCTTCCCCTGCCCTCACCTTCCTTTTTTAAAGAACAGACAAAAATCTCCCAACAACCTTTCTCTTTCTCTCTCTCTCTATTTTTACATGAGCTAGTTGAACTATAAACAAGGAGCGTGTTGGCCAAACTCCTGCCTGAGGATGGCTGTGAGCAGAGCAGCTGAAGGGGCTGTGAAGGGAGCAGAAGGCCCCTGGGCTGCAGCAGGAGCTGCGGCTGGTGCAGGCCCAGTTTGCTGCTCTCCTCAGCTCCCACTTTCAGGCTCCCCAGGGTGAGGTAGCGGCTGAGCCCACCAACTGCCCTGGGCTGGCAGAGCCCTCCCTGCCCTCACCCAGCCCAGGGGCTGAACGCTCCCAAGTTCCCTTTCCCCTGCCATTCCTTCCCAGGTCTGACTGCTCTAAAACATTTACAGATCTAAAAAGCAGAGAGGAAAAAAAATGTTCACCTGTCTGGTGCTATAAACCCAATCTTCTCCTAAATGTGCCAGAATAATTTTTCTCCACCTCAAGCCCAGTTAAAACCCTTCGGTCTATTCATTACTGTCTTTTTATAGTATTTTTATTTAATAAAACCTATTAAGACTCCCATACAAATCTCTTTACTTATGCTTTTATCTTTTAACTGATCAATTTTTATATTGCTGACATCCCTTCTTCACCGTTTGCTCATTTAAAAATTCAGAGTATATGAGCTATGTCTCTGGAGAAAACCTCTATAAAATTTGTTACAGCTGGCAAATGTGTATGAGTCAGTGATAGCACATGACTAAATGCTCCACAGCAAATAAAATTTGTTTCTGTAGTAAGCAGAACTGTTTAAATGTTATTTATTTTTATGTTTCAAAGAAAATATATTGTGAAGTGCTGCATTGATTTAATACACAGCAATGTCTGTGTACACGCTGTACCGGGGAAATTTATGAAACCTTTGCACAACTCCTTTAATTGAATTTTCCAAATCTCTCACCACACACAAATAATCAATATCTTCTGCAGAGAAAACCAGTCAGAATTATTACAGTCTTTCTTTTCAATTTTGTTGTCATCAGCACATACAGAGCACCTGGATATTTGTAATGTCTGGGTAGCAAGTTATTTACGCCTCTTAAACATATAATTGCTACTAAGTGAGTCCAAACTAATGTTTCTTTTCTTTTTTTTTTCCTTATTTAAAATGATGATATTCATGGGAGAAAGCAGGATTTATCCTCATGGAGGAGCTGCTACATGGAGCTGTTGGAAGAACTACAACTCTTGTGAATTTTTCATTAATACTCTGAACTAGATCCACTGGAATTAAAAATTAATAGCTGTAATGGCTCCAAAAAGGTAAACAGGAGAACAGAGTGTAAACACAGGTGTGGAGTTTGGGAATAAATGGGGCTGACACCTAAGCAGAAAAGGCAGGTTGACAGTTCTATATGTACATATGTCTGGGGCCTATAGTCGTATGTCTCATGTGCATTTCTGTGTCTGCCACAGCAGTTAATAGCTTAATATTTCATCTACATAGCAGAGGGTGTTCAATCACTGCACAGCTTTGGAACCTGCCCCTTCCTCCCAGCCAAAAGCTCGTCATGTCTCTGACCTCACACCCAGACCTCAGGCTGCACTTAAAATATGGTTTCTCCCACTGTGGGGACAATCCAACACCCCCAAAAACTGCTGGGGAGGAGCAATGGCAACCTCATCCCAACTCCTCTACCTGCCAGTAGGCAAAGTAACTCACCTGGCCTAGGAAAAGCACAGGCACTGCAGATTTGGGGTACTGGGCTGAGTGGGTTTTGTCACCTCTTCTAGGCTGTAAGGGCCTTGCATGGCCACAGACTGAACAAGACCCATTTGTACAGGGTGAGAGAAGATGCACAGTCAAATTTAGCCTAAGCAACAACAGCCTTTATCCTCATGATACAAACTAGAGCACAGCACACTCCTCTGGGTGCTCCTGGAGGCAAACTCACACTTAATGAGTAACTGAGATGAACTTTTCCCCTGTGTCTGATGGTAGAAAAGCCTTAGGAGCACAGCTATGGATATTGTTCCCCAGAGGAACAAGGGTAGATCTTCTCCAGCAAAACACACAAGAGTTCTGATTTCCTGAAGCTGCCTGCCCAGCCACAGAACATAACACTGGTTTCAGCTCCAAGGAATCACCGACCAGTTGGGAGTGTGCTGTGCCTCTGCACAAGCTCTCTCTCATCTCTGCCTACACATCCTGGCTGGGGCTGACCTTGAACTCAACTGAACATCATCCTTTACAATGTATTTTGGGACCTTCAGAAAATATTACTTCTTCATTCAACTTCTATCTTAGTTTCAGAGCCTTTCTGACTAGACCAAGAGGGCAACTCCTCTCCTGCTTGAGTGCAGGACTACTTGGATACACCTCCTGGTTGGAAACAGGAGTCCCAACAACCACCATGAGGGGCATGAGCTCAGGGCTGGTATTTTCCATGAGTGGCAAAACACCAAACCTGCCTTTGGTGCTAAGAACTGAGTAAACTCCTTGTCTGCAAACACAAGCTCTAAATCTCCATCTAAGAATAATCCATTTGAAAATAAGTCCTTTGGTGTCACCTTTGTTGCTCTTAGAGATGTTGTGCACCTAAATCACAACCTAAACTCCGGAAAGAGACTCGGGTTCCGGAACAAATTCACTCGTGACTCCGTTCAGTTTACCAGCAGAGCAGATCCAGGTGGTTTAGTCTCAGGACACCCAAAGTCCAAACTCAACCTGACACGAATTGGGAAAAACAGTGGAATATTGTATTTTTCCCATTTCATCTGGTTTGAGGAGCTTTGCTTGTTTATGTTCCGCAGTGGTTCTCAAATGGGATTTATGTTTAGCCACGTATATCCAGTCTGCAACAAACTGGATTGGAGAGTGGGAATTCAGGATTACTCAGCCCCTAATCTCTCCACCTTTGCTTTCATTAGTGATTTCAAGTGGCATTACATGAAAATCCATCGGTTACCCTGACCTAGTCCCTTGGAAATCCACCCCCACTTGCCAGAGCACAAACATCAGCCACTTGTCTGAAAACCAGTGTGAAAGTTGGGGAATTTTAGAGCTAAACTCCATGGGATGTTCCCGTTTGCCCACAGGCTCGGCAGGATGAACTCCACCACAGCAAAGAAAGTGGTTTTTATCTCATTCTGCTCTGAAAACAGTTTTCCTTAACACTACAAGTATCTGATCTCTCTAACATTCTGTTGTTTCCTGCTTGGACAGCAGAGTCATGGACACAATTTATGGCAGAAGCAAAGAATTAGTGTAATTTCTAAGGAGTTTTCCTGTTTGGAATCATCTTTACTCCTGGGAAATCCAAACCTCTTTACAATATGCATATCACAACCTCCACATCTATTCCCAGCACAATGTAAAGCACATCTTGGGCTCCAACACACCAAGGAGATTTCATCTCTTGGCAGTTGGTTTCCAGTTTGCTTACATTCTGTTCAAAAACATTTTGTTTCCTGTAAATTCTAGTCATGGCCAAACAAAGATGCCATTTTTGAGTGCTGCTCGCCCCAAATGATATACTGAGTCCCACATAATGCTGCCCATTGAGGCAGGGA
>NW_008673236.1:27601-28558 GCF_000695815.1 Acanthisitta chloris
TTGTTTATGCAAAGTAAATAAATTTCATGCCTCCCCATGTGATGACGATGTGACATTCCCTCTGCCCCAAGCCACACAACAGGCACAAGTTTTAAGCCTTGCCAGAACTAATTAAAAGTAATGATTAAAAAAACCACATCCAAAACTAAAGTAAAACATCCCCACATGCTTTGCCTTGATCACATAGTTCTCTGCCTCTCCCAGTTTCAAGGCTGTAAAATTGAATTTATTCTTTGTTAAAGCAAAATTTACATTGAAACTTCATCAGAATTGGTCAATTGAAGCTCAGAATCCTATTTTCCACCCAACTTTCACAATGGATTTCTCACCTAACAAGGCTGGATGTGTGTTTAGTGTCAGGGGCTGGTTTCTAGAGCAAACTAAATGTGTATCTGGTGAGCACAAAGGGAGCAGTGACTGTTTAAATCTGCACTGGCCCATGCCATTCCCAGCATCAGTGCCAGGCTGGGATCTTGGAACAGGAGGCCACAGGGAGCTGTAAATCACAACTCGAAACTGCGCAAATGAGCCAAATTCCTTACAATGTAGTGTCACTCCTTTTCACTTTGTGCTGATCTGCAGGAGCTCAGGAAGCTGAACTTGGAGCAATTTTCTTTCCTTCAACAGAATTCATAGAATCAACTGGGTTGGAAAAGACCTCCAAGATCATCGAGTCCAACCCTACCGTGGTTACTAGACCATGGCACTAAGTGCCACATCCAGTCTCATCCTGAAAACCTCCAGGGATTGTGAATCCACCACCTCCCTGGGCAGCACATTCCAATGCCTGATATTACTCTCTCCATAAAAAATCTCCTCTTAATATCCAACCTAAACCTCCCCTGGCAGAGCTTAATTTTGTACCCTTTTGTCCTCCCTGCTGGTTGCCTGGGAGAAGAGACCAACCCCCACCAGACTCCAACCTCCTTTCACAGGGAGTTGCAGAGGGTGATAAGG
>NW_008673237.1:0-49758 GCF_000695815.1 Acanthisitta chloris
GCAGCGCTGCACCTTGCGCGGGGATGGAGAGCGGCTGTGGTTTCCTCTGTAATTGTTGTAATCGTTTTCAGGACTGTTCGTTGCCGATAGAAGTGTTTTGATGGGGCTCGAGGCTCTCCCGCCTCCCTTAGGGGAGCACATGCTGCTCGCAGACCTGCGGTGCTGTCTCCTGTGCACGTGCTGTCCCGGCTGCGGAGTTGGGTGCTCTTTGTGGGTACTCTTCTCTAAGAAAGAACGAATTTCTGGAATTAAAATAGAACTTTAGCGAGAAGTGTTTCTCAGCTTTATTGGGAGACTCTTAGACACCACTCTTAGCTGGTGTATGCAGGCCTTGTAGCTAGGTTGTTGGATGACAGAGGCTTGCTTGGATTGCTTTTAACTCCTTTTCTGGATTTTATGAATCCATGCTAAAATATTCTTTCTACTGGTGAAGTTTTCTATTTCTGGGATGGTTATTTTTCTGAAGAGTGCAAAACAAGCCTGTATGATGAAGAGAGCTGTTACTTGAGGAGATTTTCTGGGCTCTCTTCTGGAGTGGGTGTAGTGTATGTCCTGGGAGCTGTGGCTAGTGGAGAGAACTAGTCACAGAGAAATATTTGGTAAAGAAGTCTTTAAGTATTATCTTAATCACCTCTGTGCAATGAAAACAAGGGTGTCTACACAAATCACCTATCTCTTCGCTCATGTCTCTTTCTTTTCTATTTCTTTGTGTGCTGATTATCTCTTGCTTATTTCCACCGGAGTGTTGTTCTGCTTAATCCTGTGCTACATATTGTGCTTGCTTATCTAGTAGCATGTGCAAACGTTGAGTCTGAAGGAATGGCTGTGTGCAGCCTCTCCGGGTACTGTTAAAACGTGAGGGCTACTAACTTCTTAAAGAATTAGCTCGTCTGTACTGTAGGTACTTCTCTAAAGCTTTTTCAGTCCTTCTAGAGCAATTGGTAACTCTTCCTGTTGGTCTAGTCATGTAAGAAGTCACGTAAGACATCAGTGACTTGTATGTTAGAGGTTTAGTGTTTTGTTTGGGCAGTGAAGGCAGAATATTCTTCCTCCTCAGAACTTTGATCTTAGTATCGATCACAAGCCATCTTTGTTGTTGTTTAATCAGTGACAGTAAAAATAACAATTTTGCCTTTTAAATCATGCATCGGTACAGTTGTGATCTTGTCTTTAATTTATGTTGGAAACCACAGGGCTTTTTATGAGTGCATAAAGTGCTGCCACCCACAGCTGAGTGTTCAGCCTTCTTGTGTTCCTCCTATAGCTTCAGGAGCATATTGCAAGTGTGATTGCACTTGTGGTTAGTTTGAGCATGATGGAGCACACAGAGTATGTTGTTTACATGTACAATTATGTTGACATCCTCCCCTAGTCATTGCTGCCCTTGCTGCTCATGAAGTTACCTGGTGAGTGTAGTTTCTTAAATTATGCAGATAGACAGTTGTGTGGGTAGTGGGTGCAATCATCAGCCCCTCAGCTGGAGGAGGGAGCATATTCTACTCCTGGCACATGCACAAAACCTTGGCTCCAGCTGCAGGTGGACTGGGGGCAGTGGAGCAGTTTATAGAAGGATTTGATGTTTCAAGGGTGTGTAGTGATAGGACAAGGGGTAGTGGCTTTAAGTTGGAACGGGGCAGGTTTAGATTAGCTGTTAGGGAGAAATACTTTGCTGTGAGGGTGGGGAGACACTGGCACAGGTTGCTCAGAGAAGCTGTGGCTGCTCCAGCCCAGGTTGGATGGGGCTCTGAGCAACCTGGTCTAGTGGAAGGTGTCTCTCTCTGCCTATGGCAGACAGGTTTGCACTAGGTGATCTTGGAGGTGTTTTTTTTTAAACTCAAACCACTCCATGATTCTGTGTTTGTTGTGTAATATTACAGTGGAGGGAACCTCTATATGCCTGTAAGGAGCAAGAGAAATCTATGGAATCTGGTAGTTGTGTCTTTGGAGAGCTAGTTGTGTGGCACAGGCATTACTGGAAGCTCAAATGATTAACGAGAGAAGAGACATTCAAGTAAATTGATGTAGTTGAAAAGAAAATCCTTTTCACTCCTCTCTTAAAAATCGCCTTCATTTTCTTTGAATAGATACAGAATTTCTAGCTTGTGCTTTCTGATGGAGTCCTCAGGGCACACTAAGCTTCAGAGTAATGCTTGATTTCTGTTTCATCTGTTTTCTGAACTGGCAAGCTACAAAGTTTTCCATGAAGTTGTGTAACACAAAAAAAAAAAATAATCAAGGCTTGTATCCTCCTGCTGGTGGTGCCTGTCTCTTTCTGCAGGTGCCAACTTCTGAGAATTCTTCCTTCAAAAGACAAATGTTTCTGACACATGCATATATATTGAGGAAGGGTAGTAAAAAATTATTTTTTTAAAAAAATCCTTCATCTTCTTTTGAGGTGACTCAGTGGTTTAATGCTTAATTTAACTCAGGCCCGTTTGCTCTTGACCTCATTTGGAGTGTCTGTGTGGTACCTGTTTTTTTTTCAGGAGATTCTTCTTTGCAAGAAAATAATCTGATTTGTTTTTATTGCTTCATGAGGATGATCTCTTACTGCTAGAAGGTGGTTAACCCTCTAGTTTCAGCATGGCTCTTCAAATATGAATCTGCTGTGTAGAGCATCTGATGTTTTGAACAGCTGTTGACTCTCAGACTTGTCTGAACTTCAAAACTCAGATACAGTAAAGTGAATGTGGAGACTGGGAACTGATGGCCAGTGTAAGAGACACGGCACAGCCACGAGTTTGCTCTGAATCAGGGAGAGCCTTGACTTAAACAAAGCCAGAGTCATGCTCGGCTCTGGCTGAGAAGGACATCTTTCTGAAAAGCAGCTTTAGTTGATTACAAAACATAGTAGAGGGTTTGTATTCTGTACTTGATCAGCGTTTGTATGAAGGAGTTGTAAAGGCTGAACAGTACTCTGTGCTGGTCTGATATGATCTGTTACTTCAGACACTTAGTTTACCCTTCTTGGTCCTTTAGATTAATTTATAATTTGCATATCCATGCAAGATATTGGAGCTGTTAGGGAACTGCTTTTCCCTTGTGTCCTGTTATTTTGTCTGTTTATAAAACACAATTATAAAGTGTTCCACTTTCCACTGGTGTTGTGAACTGTTTATTTCAAATGTAAATCAAGTAAGTGCAATGGTTCAGTCTCCTTGTGGTCCCCTGGGTTTACTTTTCAGAACATTCTTACACTGTTTTTTTCCACTTTGTCTTCTATTCTGCAATATTAGTTTATATTTTTAAAATTTAGATAATTTTTTTCTTGTTATTTTTTCACTTATAAAATGTAGGATTTTGAGTTTGTAAAAACTTATATGTACACTCAATTTTGAGGTTTCTTTGGCAAAGTGGATACACAATGTTTGCATGGGTAGTGTGGGGAAAATTGTGGAAGAGCACAGTTTCGTGACCATGCAATTATTAGTTAGAAAGCTTAAAAAGAATCATAATATATTTGGAAATTAGTTTATTATATTATCTCATGAATAAAAATCAGTCCTGGTAGAATAAGTTAGAATATGAAAGTGTTATTATAACTCTTAAGTGTTTCATTCAAGTCCAGGCAGATGTTGAAACTGGTGTAATTTGTAGCTTTGTTAATTGTAAGGTGCTTCCATTTGAAAGACTAGATGTTTTCAGGAGTGCAGCAGGCTTCAGGTGAGACATCCAACGAAACTTAGTTTACCTGTTTCTCAATGCAATTCCCTCTATAAGGCAGCTTTTTTTTCTCAACCATGTAACTGTTACGTATTAAGGCTTTAAGGTAATAAGGTGGTTATTGTGTGTATGTGTGTGAATGTGAATCTCAGCATTTCCAGCAGTTCAGAAAGGCCTTTTTAGGTAGTTGCAACTGTCTCATGTCTTTGATTTTTTTTTTTTTTTTTTTTTTTGTTTCATTTGCAGTTTCACACTAATACCACTGGCTTTGCTTTCGTGGTTTCTTTTTGTCCCTTTCGTCTTGTTTTGGGATAGATGGTGTTCAGGATTCTTCCATATGAAGTAGCAGTGCAATGTGGTTACTGCTGCCTCTTGTCCCCTGTAGGATTGTAAAATGAGAAAGCTGCTTTGAGCACTGTACCCCTGTATTGTGCTCATGTTCCTGGCCAGTTCTGCTTCCGTAAAAAACTGATCTTTGCAGATCCTTTATGTCAGAAGTGATGATATTCTGATAGTGGGCCAGAGAGAAAAATGCTGATTAGAAGCGTGGGTGACTTGTAAGAAGAAACTTATTACAAGTACTGATATGTTGTTGTTTGGATGCTTATGCGAGTTGATCTTTTATTCAGTAAAATTGATGCCTTTCAATGTTTTTATCCATACACTGAAAACTTGAGGGCTAGTTTATATCTTAAGTGATTTATTGTATCTCAAAAATAAATTTTCCTAGTTTTCTCAGTATTGCTTCCCTTAAATGCTTTGGAAAAAATTTGTAACGGAGTGTTTGTGGTAGTGGCATGACATATAAAGCTGAAAGACTGGTGCACATTTAACATAAATACATAAAATGTTGGCATAATTCTGTCATCTTAAAAATATACCTTTACTTGTAAACATGGGTGCTGTGCTGAACTTTAAGAAGTGATGAGTCATCTTCTGGCTGCTGGTCCTGAGGATCAGCACTGTGGATACATCTGGAATCAATAGGCATCTCCAGATACTTGGCATAGACAAGTGGAGAGAGATACTTATTCCCAAAACAGAAACAGCTTTTGTTCTGTTTACACAAGGCCGAGGTGTAAGAAGTTGTGATTAGTTACAGCTGCAAATAATTCCTTCTGAGTACTGGTGTGTTTCTTTGGGGTAGCAGTTGACTAAAAGGGCAGCATACTCTGTGGAAGGTACAGACATCTGTTTAGGAAAACTTTGTATTAAGATGTAATTAGCTTTGAGAAAATTTAATGAAAAGTGAAAGAACTGACAGCAAGCAAAACCAGCTATTCATTATATGACCACAAAGAAGCATATCCATCTTGGGCTCTGTTTGGGTAGCTGGACATGAAGTAGAGGGCCTGGATAAGATGTCAGGAGGTCTGGGAGATTGGAGGGTTGTGATGAATATGAGGGATGTTGAGCACAAGACCCTCTGGAAAGAAGTGTGAATTTCAGAGATGGTTAGGAGCGTTGGGGAATGGGTGAAGAGGACATCAGAACAGCACAGGAGATAGTGGTCATGTCAGAGTGGGGAGAGAATCTGGAACATGCTGTGAAGTTATGGTAAGAAAATCACAAGTTCAGTTCTGGTGACATAGATAGAACTTTGGAAGATTCTCTATAGAAATCATTCCATTCAATATAATCTCACTGCTTTTATCTGAAGGTTATGGAAGTGGGTTTTTGGTTTTCTTTTTTTTGTGTGTGTGTGTGTGTGTGTAAACTTAAGTGCTTTCTCCTTTCCTGTCTTTCATCCTTCTCTATTTAATTTGGTATTTATCCACATTTGGAGGCCAGTGATAACTTTTGCTGAGACAGACTTGACTCCTGTGTCATTCTCTGCTCCCACCAGGCCTTCCCCCTTACCTTGGAAACCCCTGAAGCTCTCCTGTAATGTGTGCTGTCAGATGATGTGGGACACTGCCTTCTTGGTAATGTTCATGTGCAAGAGTTTACATAACTTATAACACAGGAAGAGGAGAGACCTTGAAAGTCATGACTGTAGTTTGTTTTTATGCATGTAATAATGAACAGCCTTGGTGGTTGCATCACTGTGCAAGGTGAACACAGAGCTGGGTAGAGATGACCTGCAGTAAACTGCTGCTCTAACCCCCTGATTAGGCATTCATGTGACAAGTGAAATTGCCTCATACTTTCAGTGGCTTTGATCTGTGCTATTTGGGACCAAATTTACTCTCATGAAGGTGGTTTTAAAACTCTTGATGTTTCATCAGCTTGGTGTTGAATATGTATGGTAGTGTTGCTCAGCTGCTTCCCACACAGAAGTTTCTAGTTTCTCGAATAATGGAATATGTTAAAAGTTGTTTCTAATTACCATCAAATGGGTCCTAGAGAGAGCCCTTTGCTTTGTAGCGTTTTAATAGTTTGTGAAAACTTTGATTAACTAGAAGATATTCTACAGAACAGTTTTTCAGTTCTTCTCTTTCCAAATCACTTGTGCTCTCTGCAGCAATTAGTATGTGGATTGATGGCATTGAGGTCTGCATGTGGCTGGGTTGAATATACAGAGGATATATTCTTGTCTTATAGTGGTGTGATTTCCAGTATTAGGCTTTGTGATTGTCCTCAAAACGTGGTGCTTCACAGTTTTACTGTTCATTTTAAGTGCCTGTTTATGCCCTGAGTATCCCATTTTCCCCATTATCTAACTGTAATTTCTGTTCTTAACATAATTATGGGAAGAATTGATGCTGATGGGTTTTAGTTGAATTTGATGATAGCAACATGTCTAAAATACTTGCTGAGTTTAAGACTGTGATAACTTATGTCCAGTAGAGAGTCTGCATAATTGGTGAGAATTATGAAAACATACAAGTATTGCAAGTTTAAGTATGTTTGTGTTTTGGGAGTGGCAGTGCAACTTAAAAATACTACAGTACGTGTGTGTGAGAAGACAAGGAAGAGTATATTTATGTATTAGGGTGAGAAAGTTCATTAGCTCTGCCCTGAAAGTTAGCATTAGCCCAAGAAGCTGTCTCCACACAAAAAAATAGTTTACCAAGTCTGTATTAATTGGGCTTGACGTTGTTTTTTTCAGAAATGAATTTTTACTGGAATGACTCAGAAGTTTTAATATAACCAGTTATTATAGGCCTGCTGTGCAATGTTGAGTAATACTTTCATTCAGGAGCAGAATGTTGGCATGGTGTAGGTCGGTGCTATTGGTGTTAATCCTAGAGTGTGTTTTTAAACCTTGCACTAATGCTGAAAAATATTCTTGAATCCAGTTTTAATGGCACTGCTGTAGCTCATGCAGGTTCAAGAAGAATGACTTGCTCTCATTTTCTGAGGGGGTTTGAGTGATTACTGGGTATGGATTACAGTACCCTGAACAAAGGTATCTTGGGCCTATTACTAAAGGTTGTGAAGGTGCCATAACATTGTTTTCCCTTTACCTGGCGATAGAAATACTTTCCCATTGTGTACCTAAAAGAGAATGTAAAAGCTAACAAATTAATATATGGATTTGGATTCCTGCATTTGCTTGAAGTGGGGCTTTGCTGTTGGTGAAGTTAATGTGAAGGTAGTTTTAAGTGAATGACATATGGCAGCTACCTTCTGAAGAGTTGTAGAAGCTGGTTTTTATCTTCAGCAAAAAAAAATTTCTGGATGTTTTGTACTTTCTGTTGGATCCTGGAATCTTCTCCTAGATGAACAAGCCTAGGCACACAGCCTTTGAACCACTCAAGATTTCTTCATGATTTAGGAAACAGCAAAAAAATGTGGGTCAGCGTCTTGCATATGTTTTAAGCCAGGGAGGAGTCCTGAGAGGAGACCATGTGGGGAATCATAGGTGTGGAGGGTGGTGTTAATGAGCAAAATTAATCTGTAGCCATAAGAGGTATTTGGCATTTTCTCATAAGGTTGAATTTCGTGTGTCACGCCAAGTGGCTAGGGCTGTTTGGTTTATAGCGTACTTAATCTAACCACAGAGCTCAGAGTTTTTAAGAATAAATGGTTAATATCTCATCTTCAGAAAAATGAGATGTGCAGAGCAGATGATACAGTGAATACCAAGGTCTGAGAGCACAGTTAAAAATGTTAGTTTTCTACAGTGCACTTTGTTATAGGTCATTTAACTGTTGACACATCCAAAACAGGCAGAACACCTTGTTTGCTTTTCAGATGTTAATGGGATAATTGAGGTATTAGAAACAGACCAAGCAGAACTGCTTGACTCCACCTGTATTTTCTTGCTGCTTACTGCTGCCATCCTTTTTGCAAGTAAACAAAAGCAGTTGCCAAGTGGGACAGTAGGAAGAAGCTTTTTAGTTGCCGTGTAGCATTTTAATGCACATTAAAATAGTTTAGCAGCATGAGAGCAGTAAGAGATGGGTGTATAATGCTGTGTTTTGTTGTTTTCCATTACAGAAATTAAGACCCAGAAGTGCAACAGTACTATTTTCTGTATGTGGTCATCATAGGCAAAACACTGGCAGTTCCAATACTTAAACGTGTTCTTAGACATTCTACAGAGTGATGTTATCCAGAGTGACCTCTGCCTTCTTTTTTTTTTCTATGTGCTGTTTTTTCTGTTTAGGAAAAAGGACAAGGTCTGTAAAATAACAGCAAAAGGTGGCGATGTTCTTCCTTGTGTCTGTAGCCTTTTCTTTTGTGTGTATCATTTGCATAGAAATGCTGGTGGACATAACAGCAATAACTTTTAAAAATACCGACACAGACACTTTGAAGTTACTTCCTTCCTTGCCTTACTTAGTTTTTTGTGCTTCTTGATCTTTGACTTTGCACATAGCATAGTGAAGCTCTTCACTTGTCTGTTTTGCTCCTCTAGGTTTGCTCTCACTGTTCTAAAAACTAGTATTCAGGCAAGTGGGAGAAAATGATCACTTGTCTGCTTTCATGGTTTTCAAGTGGAAATGAACCTGTGTTTCATGCTTGGAAGTGTGTTAAATCAAAGAACGTTATTGAGGGGTGTGAGATATCTGACTCTTTCATAGTGGGAGTGTCTTCCCTGACACAGTCCTGCAGGAGCCTGTGCTTACACTAGTAGTTCTAAACATCTTCATAAATAACCTGGAGTAGGGTATAAATTAGCAGGTGACTAGGTTTGTAATGGTGCTAATTTATTCAGCATAATAGAAAATAAGGCTGACTGGACCCCAGGCTGCAGTTCAGAGGAGGGTCATCAGTGGTGTCAGGCTAGGTTACTTCAGCCTTAAAAACCTTCAGGAATGGAAATTATACAACCTTGCTGGGCAACCAGTTCCACTGCTTGGCTCTCCTCATGGAGGGAATTTCTTCTTACCTCTGGTCTCAGCCTGCTGCTGACAGCGTTGTCAAGAGCTCAGCTCTGGGTTCTTAATGACCTCCTCATAGGTACTGGCAAGCTGCCACCAGGTCCTCCTGAAGTCTTGTTGTTCTCAGGCTCAACACGCTGAGGTCCTTCAGCCTGTCTGCACCAGGCAAGTGTTCCAGCCTCCTGACCATCTTGGCGATCATCCTTGCTGCAAATACCAACACATTTCCTAAATTGGATGCTCAAAACTGGGTACAGCAACTACATGTGGCAGGATGAATGCAGCCTGGGGAGAGATAATTACTTCCCATGATTATTGACTTTGCTTCAGGTAATACAGCCCAGGATGCTCTTTGGAGTGTATGCTGCCAGGGCACAGGTGTTTGAACAGTTACTGGACAGCACACCTGTGTGCTTTCTTCCTTCATGAACTAGAGCCATATTCTTCACACAACGTTTGGGAATAATGCCATGCTTTATAAATAGAATCTGTTGATCGTCCTGTACATAAAAATGCAGCTTGTAATGTGCAAGCGCGTGGATAGTTGTAAGAGGTGGTTGTATCTTGTGTGTAAGGGGAAAAAAAAGGAGCTTATGCATTTTGAGCATAGTTTTGGCATGAAAATGTAGCACTTGCCACAGAAGATGAGGCATTAATATCATCCGTGCCAGAGTTTAAGATCATCCACAAGGACAAATCAGTGTTGGCTGATCTTTAGTAACTGTCAGTGGGGTAAGTACAGCGTAATTTGAATTAGCTCAGATAGTTACTACTTGTGTTTGTTGCTGCCAGCCCCTTAGATACACACAGTTACAAACTGAAATGCATGCAGGTTATCTCCAGCTCCATTCTCACAGGAGCTGAGAGCTGCCTGGTACAAATCCAAAAGTATGACATGGGTCATACTTGGGTGACCAGATGACTGATCCAAAAGTATGACACTGTGGAAGAACTGGATACAAGACACCTAAGAACTTAGTGTGCTGCATCTCCAGAAGCAGCCTCTCTTGGCGTGTCTGTTGTGTAATCAAAGCAGAAGCCTAAAGCACTTCCTTTCCCAAATGTAAATTAAGAGCTCCAGGGGAAGACAGGTATCTTCTGCTTGTCCTATCAGAGGTTGGACAGTCGAGTACATTCTTTGCAGTGTCTTGACTGACTCCTCAAGTCAAACCTGGAAAAGCTTCACTTGAACTCCAGTGAAAAACTCCTTGCAGAGAGCTTAGGGGTGACAAGGGTTATAGCTTGTCCCAGATTTGCTGTATTTAGAGCATCCTTGACTTTTGTCAGCTCTTATTGTAGAGATGGGTGACGGCATAAACCGCTGCTTTTGGTTTGGAAAGAGCTTGCAGCAGGGTTTGAATTTAACATTGTATTCCAGTGTTGCCTCCAATATTGTCCCATACAGTAGTCTTCTGAAAAAAAAAAAAAAAAAAAGAGCATTGACTTTTTTCACTTAAGATGTCTGTGTAGCTTTGTGTGGTGTTCTATTTTGAGTAGTGCCCTATTTCAGTTATGACTACCTGTGCTTTTTATTAAGTGATTTGAAATGATAGATGATTTAGGGTACTATGAACATATGTATATGTGAATTTGCCATCTTCAAGGGTTTATTAAGAAGGTCAAATTAGGAATTGTTAAGAACTGTATTTTCTGAAGCCACATGACTGTTGGTAGAGGGCTCCTTCTGCATAAGCCAAGGGCTATGGACAGGAGTGCATTGAAAGCTGTTTCTTAAACTGGGGTCAGTGTTCCTTAGCAGAGGAGCTGTCAAGTGCCTAAGAAACTGGCTGTAGTGTACATTACAAAAGGTGTTGTGTTTTGGGGGAGTGCTACTATTCAGTTTCCTTGAGTATCAGTATTAAGAGTAATCCTGCTCATCTTTGAAAATGAAGCAAAGCACTCTGTTGTTAGCACCAAACCAGTTCTTTAGGAGTGGTTGTCAGCACAAAGGAGGGTTAGAACACGGTTAGAAAGGACTCGATTACCCCTAAACAATAGATGTAGTATGACTTTAAGGTGTGGTTTAAAAAAAAAAAAAAGACATGGTGATGAACTTGATTCTCACATGAATGTGGTGAAGCATTTTCAGTACATCAGGGCCTTAGTGCTGTTGTATACAGCTGTAGAACTACCTGGAGTGCTGCATACAGTCACTCATAATTGAGAAACATGAACTGGAGTTAGAACAAATGCAAACAAGGCTGAAGTTTTTCTTTCCCCCACTACAAAAATATCCTGAAACAGACAAACAGCAGTATGAGGAGTAAGAACCCAGAATTGCAGTGTGACAGGACAGTGGAGCTTCTTCTTCAGCTATCATGGGCAACACATTCCTCTTCCTCAGCTTAGCTGAGTTCCACTCTAAAAATAGTTAGGATGCTGACTTTAGCTATTCCCCTTAGAAAGCCATTCAGAATGCATGGCTAGAAACATTTCAGGGTCAGCAGTTTCACTGATAAAAATTGAGACTGCAGTAATATTTCTGAGTGTGCTGCTTGACTTGTTTTGATCAGTACGAAGGACTTTTAATTTGAATCTCTTTTGTTTAGATCCTAAAGCTTTCACTTACCAGAATTTGCTTACTTTTTTAGCCAATCATTTTAAAATTATGTGAATTTTCAGCAGTGAAGAACGTTCAAATATTTACAAAGTTCTCAATTCTGACAGAAGTAGAGGGATAATTACACCAAGAGAGATTGTTACTCCTTACTGATGAGTTGCAAAGTAGCTGTTATCTAAAACCAGTAATACAGCATTTGGCAGTTTGTGTTACTGGACAGCTTTCATCTGCTGTGCCCTCAAAATACCTCAGTTATCTCAGTGGTACCTTATAAGTACAGACCCACATTTCATTGTAATATTGCCATCACAGATAGAATAAAGGTTATCTGTTTTATTTGAAAGTACAAACAAGGTTGCAGTAAGTTTTATTCTTGTTTTAAATGCAATTAAAGCCAAAACCCTCTATATCTTTGCTTTATGTGAGTACTGTGTTGTTTGGATCTAACAGATTTTTAAAGAATTCACTGACCCTGTATATGTGATACCTGAATTTCAAAGTGGGTGCCTAAAATTAGATGTCTCTGTCTGCAGCCTTGGTCTAGTTTTCAGAGGAACTTGAAGCTTAGAGAGGGATTCTCTTTCAACACTGGCATTGCGTTTTCCGATACTGACAGGTTGAGCTGTGTCAGAGTACTCTGAAAACCCAAGGCTGTTCCCAGTTTCTTTCCTTCTTCCTGAGACAAAAATATACTGATTTTTAAAATTAAGTCTTCCTAATATTATTTAAAATTATTTATTTAAAGAATTGAATTCTTTATCAAAAACTTTGTCCTCTTTGAAGCATCCTCAGGAAAAGTTGGAGTGGTGAGCTCTATATAGATAAAATATTTGAATTCAGAGATACAGTTATTAAATCTACTTTTCAGTACCCTCCCAGTTTATTTTTATTAATGTTTCTTAAAAAGTCTTTCCCATTATATTCTTTTCCCCTTTGTTTCTGCAGATTTGGATACAATATGCTTATTTAGATGCAATTTTTTCAGGGCTATCATCCCTACCTTCACTTTCACTTTTCCCTTGCTCTTAGGGTAGCTTTTCTGCTCCTGATTTTTTTTTATGATGGTGAGCTCTTAAAGGAACCAAATTTACAAATGACTGATTAAAGAAATAGATCAACTGTTGCCCAGTGAAGTAATTTTGCAGTTTCAGATCACAAAGGGCATGAAAGCTCAGACTGAAGTAGAACACATTTACAGTGCTAATATTATGAGCTGCAGATCCAGGCAGGGCCAATTAAAAAGCAAAACCTGGTGCAGGTAGTAGGACAAACTCACTTTCATAGTAAAAACTACACAGTTTTGCCTGATTCAGTGGGTTGACTGCTGTGTTATTAGATGTGTACTAATACTGCACACGAGCCAAAGGATCATCACAGTTTGGGCTATTTTGAGCAGCTCCTCAGCCTGTGGTTGCAGAGAATCTGTTTCCTGCCAGGGAATGGAAAGCAGGACAGGCTGTTGGTACCTCGTGTGGGTCACTGTGCAGGTGCTAGTGAAGGTGAAGGGCCACAGTGTCACAGAATGGCATGTTTCCTTCTCACTGCATTTCTGACTGACTCATGTTTTTAATAGGGATCAACACACAAGATTAAGGAAGCAGTGTTGAGCCACTGATGCCCTATTCAGGAGGAAATAAAATGCTTGGTTTTTTTTTTTTCCTCCTCCACAAAGACTTGGAGGGTTAAAACTGCACTGCTGTTCAATTCCTTTCTTCCAGGATTTCTAACATATTTGTGGGTGTTTTGGTCTTACCTTATCGTATTGACATTCTAGTGCTAAATCTTGGAAACAATTTGATTCAGGTCACTCTGGGTTCAAGGTACATCTGGCCTAAATAAACCACCAGCCTTATGGGGAGGGAAATTGTGCCCTTGGCTTCTGATTTTAAAGAACCCACTGTGTTTGACGAGCTCATGTGTGGACATCTTCTGTAGGCAGAGGAGTCTCTCTTGTGTGTGTTGTCATCTGGAATTTGTTTGCTTCAGGACATGATGGAAATAGTAAACGTGTTTGTTCCTTTCCGCACATGTTGACTGCTTACACTGAAATGGATCCCCAAGAGCCCATTGTATAAAATAGTTAACCTTGGGTGACATGTGAAGGGAATGTAAGTCTGATAACTTATATACCTGAAGTGGATTCAAACTTCAAAAAACAATCCCCATTCCCCCCCCCCCCAATCATGCTGTGAATAAGGGTTTTTTTCTTAAGTTTAGAGTAAAACTTGCTGGCCATGTAGTTGATCCAGTACCTGGTACTCTATAAACTGTTCTTGGGGATTTAACTTTCTACTAATAAGGTATAAACATAACATTAAATTTTTGACATTTACATAGGATACTCTTGTTCATCTGAAATCACTTTTATGTTTTTGGTACTGGATTTTCTGTTTATTGTATTTCAGGCATTTCTTCACAACCTAATAAATGCAATATTTTTTTCCCCAGATCTGTTTTCTCCTGTTTGCTGTTCTCTACATTGTTTCCTACTTCATAATCACGAGATACAAAAGGAAAGCAGGTAAGCATAGAGCTTTTAATATATCCAAAAGTAGTTTTGTTTTTCAAATAAATAGATTTTTTTGTCTCTCTGTCTTTACAAGGAAAGTGGAAGAGCTAGGTTTTTGACCACAAGTGTTTGTCAGGCTGCTGTTCATGGCAGCCTGGACTGACCTAATTCTTCATGCTGCTGTCTTGCCCTCTCTCTGCTCCTTTTGTCCCTGAGCCATGAGTTCCCAGAACCTCCTTTGCGCCTGTTCTGGTGTTTCTCAGGCCCTTCATTATGCCTTCTGATACACCTAACCAAGGCAAGGAGTGCACTGAAGCGTCTCAGAACAGGATCAGCAACTGCTGATTCTGTCTCTTTGTGACTGAGGGAGAGTGGCTGGACGAGGAGTGCCACAGTCACTTGTTCTGTTGTGGCTCTGTGCCAGCCTAAAGCATAACTGTTTTGAGAGGGAAGAAAGGGGTTAATTGCAAGTAGCTGCTTCTGCCTCCCTTGCCTTTAGATCTTGTTGTTCTCCTTTCGCATCAGCTTTTCCACAACTGTCTTCAGCTGTGTTTTAGCACCAAAATCAACTTTGGAGCTTTAGCTGGTAATGTGCAAGGTTGCCAGTGATGCAGAAGGGAAATAACATATTTCTTCTAAAAATCCTGCTTTTCTTAGGTACAGTTATTTCATTGTTCTTAATCTGTTCCTTATGAGTTCACCACTGAAGTTTTACCTCTTGAGATAAGACTCTTATTTCTTTTTCCTTTAGAAATACTGTCTGAAACTAGGCTGTAGGAAGCCCTGTGATTTTCTACATTTTTTTTTTCTGAAGGCAAATAGCATGAAAATTTGTATGAAATGGCAGAATCTTTGATTCTTGACAGCTTATATGGGACATTGGTGCTTGAGAATAGTCAGTCATACTGTAGAAACGTTCATGTGTGTGATCATCTTGGCACTTTGAACTTTAATGGGAACTATTATTGAGCTGGAGTGACCTGTACTATGGTAGAGCTGCTGTCATTGGTGGATTCATGTTTTAAAAAGTAAACTCCTTCAGAAATGTATTACCTTAAAAATGTGCATTTCTTTAAACATAGGAAGTAAGAGGGATACTATCCTGTGATCCTGATGTGTATTCTGGATACAAAAAGCTGCTACCATTTGGAGATAAAGAACAGGAAGGGGCAACTGGTTTGGCAAATACTGTTGTATGCAAAGACACTTTTGCTACCTTTTTTGGTAGTTTGTCTAATCAGCTGGGGAGAGGAACTGCTCTGCAGCTGTCCTGACTTTATGAAAGTTTTGTGTACATTTAGTTAGGCAAACTTTATAGCCTGCTAGGATATTCTTGATGCGACGTGTGGGAAAAGTTAACACATCTGGATCTCTTTCAGGACAAATTGTTTGCTGTTTTTGCAACAAGTTCTTTAGCCAAAATGATTCATAAGAGACCTTGGCTTAGTCTCTCAAAACACCATGAGATTCCCATAAAAAACCCCAACAACCCTATGTGCTTTCACAGAAGAATTTCAAAACACTATGTCAGTGTCTGTGTTTATTTCAAGTGTATGCATGACTCTCAAGAACTTGAAACACCTGACTTTATTTATTCTTAGATTTTAAAATAAATTTGATTCACCTCTTATGGAAAACCCAAGAAACCTCAGAAAACTGAGTGTAAAGTTATTTCAAATTTGGAAACGCCTACAGTTGTGTACTGATGTGTGTAGAGAAGGGTATAAAGAATAATTGAAGGATGTGTTAGTGATTGATCTGAGTTAAACGCTGGTATTTCAAAAAGTTGGGAGTATTGAGTGAGGAATAAGTGAACAAAAATGGTCTAAAATGTGCAGTATCAGAAGGGAAGTCATGGTATCTTAAATCCAAACCAAATACAATAGCAATACCTCTCCTTCCCCCTCTCCCCCCTAATCCCCAGTGGCTGGGAGGAGTGGTGACTAAGGGGAAGCAAGTGAGTAGTCATCACTAGTGTTCTGGGTATGCTTTCTTGTTTTAAAAATACATTAATACTGAAAATGAAACATCTATTTAGGTATTTCTAGTACTAGTTAGTATGGGCTGTAAGACTTCCCTGTAGCTTGCCTGATATCCATTGTTTCAGAGATGCCTGAGGGGGGAGAGTTTCTGGCAGCAGCCTTGGTAGTGGTAGTTAGAAAGCCTGTTTGCCATAGAGCCCTTGGGAAGATGTTTCCAAGAAGTTTTGATCTGCATATTTGAGTAAAATAACTTTGTCATGACATTAATTGAAAAGAGTTTGACGAGCCCCCCCC
This sequence comes from Acanthisitta chloris, assembly GCF_000695815.1. Classification (NCBI taxonomy): domain Eukaryota; kingdom Metazoa; phylum Chordata; class Aves; order Passeriformes; family Acanthisittidae; genus Acanthisitta; species Acanthisitta chloris. Next base: position 16,282 of record NW_008673237.1, read on the forward strand.
CAAAAAAGTGAGAGTATTCATTTTTGGAAGGAACCTACTTAAAATACTGATGCTAATAAATTGTATCAGTACATCTAAATTTTAACTGTAAATTCAGATTATTCATTTGTATATACATTTTAGCCTAAGGAAAGACAAGTAAGTATTGAGTATAACCTGCTGTAATTTAATTTTCAGATGAGCAAGAGGATGAAGATGCCATCGTTAACAGAATATCGTATGTATAGCTCTTTTTTGCAGAACTTTTCCTTCTGAATGTATAGTTAAGAGGGAATCTTGCATGCTTCCAAATAAATAACAGTCCATTTTAAATGTCACAGCAAAGAGATTGCTAGAGGGCAGCTGAAAAAGGTTTGATCTAGTGGCACCTAATGTTATGGAAGGTGTTATGAAAGTTTGGTCTAGGGCTTTTTTCTCCTGTGGTTTTTCTGATAGGCATAAGGTTGGCCAGAATATTGCATGTGGACCTGATGCCAGAGGTAGAATTCGGTGCAAGACCTGCATCTAAGTTTAGGTCTCTAAAATGTAGGTGGTTTAAGTTCCCACTGCAGTTGATGGATGCCCTGTCTAGGAGGGTAGCAGGTCCTGGGAAGAAAGTTAGCTCCCTCTGAAGTAGACATCTGTATCTGATCACTGTGAAAAAACTTAAAAAATAATAGCAAGTGGAAGACAAACACTTGCCTTGTGAAAAAGCTTAAAAAAGAATAGCAAGTGGAAGACAAACACTTGCCAGACATGCTGGTCTGCCAGCAGCTCTCTCCTCATCCTGTTCCTTTGTAAAGCTTGATATTAATATCTCCTGTTTAAATACACCTCAAGATTTACAGAACACCTGTGAGCTGTTGCTGCCCTCTCAATTACATGATTTGCTGCACTGTGTGAACTTGCTACTTGCATATTCCAATGTTCTTTGCTCTTCCATGGTGGTACTGTCATCCTCTTGGAAGGAGAGCTCAGGGAGTGCTTTATTGATTTGTCTTGTACCCTGGGAAGGTGCCGAGTACATTGCAAGCTGTTCACTTCTAGGTGTGCATTGTTGGCAAACTTGAAAGATACACAAAGGTGATGTAAATCTTGAGTGCACTTCTCCCAGTAGTGTCTGATAACCATACTACTTATAAATTCTAAACACCTGCTGTAAGGTCTCCTTCACGTCTAGAGAACAATACGTAGCTACAAATGCTATGAAGCTCTTCCCTCTCAAGTAGATCTTTCCTGTGCTTTTAAGACTACAGTGAAGGCTCTTCTAGATTGAATGATTTTCATACCACCTGTGGTCTACCTGTGGTTCTGAGTTTTTTAGAATTTGAAGGGTAAAATTCATCTTTTTAACTGTTATCCCCCTGCATCTGTTTGCTAGTTTAGCTTTAAAATACAACAGATATAAATTATTCTTCCATCAGAGTAACACCCTTTCATTAAAAGTATTATAAGTATAAACTGCTTTTTTTTTTTCTTTCAGCCTAAGCTTTCTGGTTCCTTAAGTGTGTGTGTTATTTTCCAAAAAGCAATAACTTTTCTATGATTTTTCTTCACGTGGCATAATTGTCAGGACTTAGAGACGTGTGGATGGGGAGGGGGGAGAAAACAAAGCCAAACTGCTCTACACCTTGCTGTAGTGTGTTACATTCCACAATTCTGGCTTAGAATAGTTAGAAAAAAATATTTCAGAAACCAACAACAAAACCAACAAAAATATCTTAAAAAATAAAATGAAGCTTTGTGTGAACGAAAAATACATTTGTAGGCTCTTAAGGGAAAGTATGATTTCTGTAAGCAGCTTACTGATGTTGCTCTTGCAGGGATGATCTGTTTATCCTTTTTGTCCTGCAGTTTTGGAATGATTTATAACTTTAGCATTGGATTAGTTCTGTGAGAATGTTTTTGTTGGTCTTTTTTTTATGAACACAGTTCATTTGAGTGCCACGAGATGGCCTTTGGTAGAAGTTGTATTTGGGGTCTATAAAGAGTAAGCTTAAATATATTAAATAATTCTGACAATTTCTGTGCTTTGACTTTACAGCTGTGAGAAGATAACTCCAATAGCTACTTTGTGAGAGGAAAGCAAATTTTTTTCAGTTTTGTCTTAGAATATTCATGTATAATTGTACTCAGTCTTTAGACATGAGAAAGCTGCTCTGCTTTTAAACTGGGTACTAAGGATATAGAAATCGAATTTTTTTTCCTTGTGTATGTGGGAAATGAAAATTTAAGAGTGTTACGAAAAGATATTTCATGAACTCCAGTAATTTAACCTTTGTGTAACATTGGAACTGAATGCATACAGGTCCCAAGCGTATAATTGTGGTAGGTGATAAAAACTAATTATTTCTACTGGATTTTGTAAACTATTTGGTATTTTAAATTTTCTTTTTGGAAGTGAAATGTTGTGGTAATCTCAGTATCTCCTGCCCATTTACAATGTAAGAATGTGTTGCCTTCAGACACTGATAAACAAATAGGCTAACTACTTTTTTTTTTCCCCCTGTTCAGAGCATGTTGGTGATAACAGTGGTACATTTCTTTAAATTTCAGGCTGTTCTTGAGCACCTTCACTCTAGCAGTTTCAGCTGGTGCAGTCCTGCTTCTACCTTTCTCAATAATCAGCAATGAGATCCTGCTTTCTTTTCCACAAAACTACTATATTCAGTGGTTAAATGGCTCACTAATTCATGGTTAGTACCCAGCATAATGTAATTAAAATGGATGTCATTATACGTGCACAGATATGTTCTCATTTTCAAACTGATAACTCCATTTTCATTTAATATGCTAATCAAATTGTTAAAATGCTGTTGGCTAGTTGGTTTTGCTGCTGTGTGATACGTCACAAAAGTTCCTTAACTGTTTTGTTTTGTGTTTTTGTTTCTAAAGAATTATGCAGACTTAATGGAATTCAACCAAATCCACTGCTTTGACTATTAATGTAAATAAGAGCTACTAGAAGCTAACTTTGAAATGTGCTGTTCAAACTTCTTCCTTGTGTGTTAATGCAAGATTCATATGCCTTTCTCTTTCTGAAGATACCTATATATTTATTCTCAAAATAAAAACAAGTTTTAAGAAACTGGCTAGGAATGAGCATAGTGGATTAGATAGGTAAATTTAGCTGTTAGTGATTTATTTGTAAACAAGGAAAATTACAGAGTGTAAGTGTATCATATGATAAAGAGGTGCAATAAAATAACTGGTGAAAACAGGACATTCTTTGGTAGACTTGGCTGGAGAAAGGATGTTCATTATGTGAAACAATTTAATCTGGACAAATAATTTACAGGTTAACTGTGTTCTTTTTTGCTCTTGTGAAACGATAGTATTTGGACTTTAGAAGGGTTTTTCTCTGGAAAATGCTTTTTGCTAAGTGTCTAATAGTACTCATAGATAGCAAATTCATGAATTTCCAGATCCCTAACTTGCAGGGATGTGTTTTTGTGAAGTGAGAGGTGAGAATTAGTGTTTGCAGGACATAAAGGAACAATTCCTACCAGTGGGGGTGGTTGAACAAGGAAAAGGTTGTCCAGAGACAGTAGAAGGGGATCTTGGAAGTTTTTCAAAACTCATGTGGCTAAAACCCTGAGCAACCTCTTCCCACCTGCAGTTTAGCTGTGTTAAGAGCAGATCAGACTATGCAACTTCAGAGGTTCTTTCTAGTTGAGTTTTCTGTAATCTTTTTTTGTCACACATGGGGCATTGCTAGTTTGATATGTCTGCTACATGGGATGGAAAAAACCTTAGTTCTTGTTTTTCACATGGACTTAGCTGATCAGACATTTATAGTTTTGACTCCTAAACATGACCAAAGTAAAAAAAAAAAAGGAAAAAAATAATTCCTTCAGTGTCTGAATTGGCCTTGGAGAAAGGGCAAAATATTTCAGAGACTGAAAACCAATTCAGGAATTTTCATTCTGTCAGAGTTGCTACAGTAATTCAGAAAACTTGGGTTAATAAGAAAGCTGCTGGAGTAAGGAGCTGTCCGATAGGAAGGAGTTTGAATTTTCCAGTGCCCATCTTGTGATTTTAATGTGATAATCTTTGCAAAGTACCACTTTATGGAGTACACTCCAGTATAACTTATATTTTGGAAATCCAACAGCTGCGGTCAGGAAGGAAGTCAGTTCAGCATCTGGGTGTTTCCAGGTGTATGCGTGTATTGCAGAGCTTGCACTGGGGGTTGGTAGGAGTGGTAAACTTAGTGTTAGACTCCAGGAACATGGGTGGGTTTGGGGTCTGAGCTCTGGCTCAGGCTGCTGGGGATGGTTCCCTGGGGCACAGCTCCCTCTTGTGGCTCTCCCCGGCTTTGCACACTTCCAAAACTGGTGTGTCAGGACCTCAGCACAGTTAGTGTGAAGTGCCTGTGCGAGTTTGAAAAGCTCAGTCCTGTCCTAAGCACTCGAATGCAGAAAGTGCTCATATCTCCATAATACTGTCTGGAAAAACCTTTACATGTGTCTTGTGTTCTGCTTTGCAAATGTTATCAAATGGAAACATTTGTTTTGCTTCAAAATACTTGATTTGTTGGGGGTTTTTTTTGGCTAGATTTATCAATTGCAGGTGTAATGTGAAGTATTCGAACTTGGCACTCAGGGGTTTTATACTGTAGGTTGTTGCATTAGTTGTGGCATATTGAAAAGCAGAAAAGATATGCCTCAGATTTTTGAAACCAGGAAAAAGGCCAAATCTGGATCGTGTATAAACACTCCTACCTAACTAACACATGCTGAACTAAACCCAGAACAGTTCTGCCTGCTGGTGTTCACTTGTGCTGCTGTCGGGTACAGCCACCAGGTGGGGGTAAAATGTAATGAAACTGCCAGGAATAAGGAAGATGGGAAATTGCTCAGGGTCTGATCTGTTTGCCAAAGACTGAGAGATTTTTAATTTTTGTGTTTTATTAACTTGTTTTATGGGGGACATTCTTAGGTCACTACAAATGCAAAGAAAAAGAATGAAATATTCTAATAGACCTCTTAAAGCTTTTCTGTATCTGATCTGTGAGTCTCTCGTGATGTTATGATGCAGTCAGTGTAGTAGGAAATAATTATTTTTCTCGGTCTATTTTAATTTGATTTCTGAACTATCAAGTTAGGATAAGAAATATGTCAAATTAGGATAAGAAATATGGAGGGCCCTGTATGTTCCTTACTTTGAGGACAAAGTGCATGTGTCTGTCAGCAGCAGAACAGCACTGTTCTTGCCTCTCATAGCTTTATGTGCATATTGTAGCTTTATGTTCTGTAAGTGTGGTTCCTGTCGGCTGCTAATGTGTAAATTTCTGCATTTTTAACTTCTTAAAAATCACCCTGGATGTGTATCACTCTCCTCTCCCTTAAAATGCTCTATCTACTATGCAGCTCCTAAGCACTGTTATATATTGTAAGATATATATGTAATAGAGCTGCTGAAAATACGACAAGCAGGTATTGAGCTTTGCATTAGGTAACTGAATGCACTGTCTTCAGTTAGAGAAAACTGCTGAAATAAGGCTCCCACCCCCATCTAGCAGCATTTCTGCTTTAACTCTGGTGTCTTACTTTTTTTTGGGGAAAAAAAGCTAAGTGTTTGGGTTAATGTCCCCTCGTAGGGGCTGCTAATGACATTCTTGCTGATGTTGCTATGCCTGAATGTTTTTGGAATGGTAACAGGAGCTTCCTGGCTGAGCAAATTCTAAAGGAAAAATCCCCCTCTTTGTTAGCTGGAGTTTAGCCACCTTTAGACAGTCTGTTTTCTTTAGCAATTGAGTGTTATATTTCACGCATCTTTTGGAATTTTCTTGTTTTGTTTTCTGTAGTGTATTTGGCTAAGTTTGGTTCCTGGTGTCCTGGTGCTGTAGTCCTTCTCTTGGCCTGCTCCTTCCCTCTCATTTTTATTTCTCCTTCAAATTTAAATAGTCTTATTTAAGGCAAAAAAGTACATAGTGAAAGCATTTTTCCAGAGGGTATAGGTGAAGGTCAGTGCTATTTTACATTTGCAACTAAATACAGAAATTTCTCTCAATGAATTCTCTAAGCATCCAGTAGTGAATGTCTCTTTCCTTCCCTATTCTTTTAAAAATGGTCAGTTTCAAAGAAGAAAAGGAACAAGTCTGTACCTGGGAAGAAAGAAACAAAGGAAGGTGTTAGTTTAAATTTTCTTATCATGGGGTATTATTTTCTTGAGTTTCAAGTGTTGTAACATAGCCCTGCAGAACTGTGGAAATGTGTGCTTTGGGGAAGGTGTGGGACTAAGCCTGTTTTCCTTTACAAAGTAAAAGCTTTTTTTTTTAGGATTCAGAACACGTGACAGTAGTTAGACTTGTTAGCTACTAAACTGCAGGTAAGCTTTGGCTTTTATAAAGAAGAAACACTACATCCTGCACAGCTTCTAAGAGGATGATTGATGATGGGTTCACGTTTAGGCACCAGAAGCTGTCTGTTCAGAAAGTGTTCAGCTTAGAAAATCTTAATAGAGCAGATACCTTAATGGAGATCAGCTACCACTTCAGGTTGTTTTCTAAACCTTTTCCCTTCCAGCAGATGTCACATGTGTCTTACAGATGTCCTAGTTTTAGTCAGTTGTTAATTTTTCATGTAGATCACGGTGCAGTTGAGGTTGGAAGGACATCTGGAAATAACCTGCTGCAAGCAGGATCAGTCAGAGAAGGCTGTTCAAGGCACTGCCCATTCAGGTTTGAATATGTTGAAGGATGGAGATTACCAAACCTGTGGGCAACCTACTGCAGTGTTTGAGTACACTCAGAGTGGAAAATGCTTGGGATTTCTAGTTTGTTTTTTTTCTTGCCTGTTATGACTGAGTAGACTTTGTTTTTTTCAATTTGTGCTTATTGCCTCTGCTTTGTTCGCTGGATACCACTGTGAAGATCTGACTGTTTTCCTTCTCCCTCATCACGTATTTATATACGTTAATAAAATCTCCCTGAGTCCACTCTGCTTTGCTCTCTGTCTGTTTGTCTAGCCTGTTGAGGTTCATCTGAGTGGCACTGCTCTTCCCCCTGTTATCTCTTGAACACACTTGCTGGGGACATTCTCTCTCCTATCACCCAAGTCACTAATGACCATCAGCCTCCTGGGGTATATACAGCACTGGTGACTGTCTTCAGCCTGGTCACAGCCCTGGGAGCCCAGAAGCTGAGGCAATGTTCAGTCCAGCTCAGAGCCTCCTTTCCTAGCCCATGCTTCATTAATTAGGCTGTGAGGAGATTTAGGGGAGACAATGTTGAAAGCCCTACTAAAGTTGAGATAAACAACATCTACTGCTCTCCTCTTGCCTGCTGAGCCAGTTATCCTTTGTGGGAGGCTGTTGGTGCTGTTGCCATGGTATCTTCTGGTTTGGAGGTGACAATGGCATTTTTGTAGTGCTCATGTTAAAATCCATGGTTTGTCCAGGTTTCTCTTGAAAAAATGGGGAAGTGAGTACACAGAACCAAATTTTCTGAGATTCACTGATCGTAATAAAATACTTTTGTCCTGAAAACTTCTAAAATGGCTCTCTAAAGAGCCTTCAGTGGGATACTGTGGAATTAGTCCACCTGAGCCAGCAGTCTGTCTTCTAAGGTTTCAGACATTTGCTGCTGTGTAAGTTGGTATCCAATTTTTGTCTGAAGATCATTGTGCAGAGAAATGGGTATTTTTCAGCGATGACCTGTTGTTGTGGTTTAACCCCAGGCAGCAGCCAAGAACCACGATGCAGCCACTCACTCACTCACTCCCCCACCCATGGGATGGGGGAGCGAATCAGAAGGGTAAAAGCTACAAAAACTCATGGGTTGAGATAAAAACAGTTTAATAGAGAAAGCAAAAGCTGCACACACAAGCAAAGCAAATCAAGGAATTAATTCACTGCTGCCCACAGACAGGAGGTGTTTATCCATCTCCAGGAGAGCAGGGCCCATCTCTTGTAACGGTTCCTTGGGAAGACAAACACCATCTCTCCAGATGTCCCCCCTTCCTCCTTCTTCCTCCCACCTTATATACTGAGCATGATGTCCTATGGTATGGAATATCCCTTTGGTCGGTTTGGGTCTCCTAGCCCAGCTGTGTCTCCTTCCAATCTCCCATGCACCCCCAAGTTCCGTGCCAGTGTGGCAGCACCAAAAGCAGCAAAGGCCTTGGCTCTGTGTGAGCTCTGCTCAGCAATAACAAAAACATCTCTGCATTATCAACTCTGTGTTCTGCACAAAACCCAAACATAGCCTCATATTAGCCTCTGTGAAGAAAGTTAACTCTACTCCAGCTCAAACCAGCACACCTGTAAATAACTGTATCTGTAAAAACTTGGCTTCTGTTAGGTATGTATGTTACAATGTTGATGTAAGGAAGGAAAATGTAATATCTTTAACTTCTAAAGCTTTGAAACTTACCACGTAAAATTCTTGTTTGTTCCAGGTTTGTGGAATCTTGCTTCTCTTTTTTCAAATCTGTGTTTGTTTGTGTTGATGCCTTTTGCATTTTTCTTCCTGGAATCAGAAGGATTTGCTGGCTTAAAAAAGGTAGGAAAATACTATTAAATGTATAGTAATTACAGTATATGTTTCATTTTCAGCCCTCGCTTCTGATGAAACTGAAATTACAGATTTGGGAGGATTTGGCAGTGGGATGTGTGTGCTTATGTGAAGGTGTATATACAGCTGCATACTCTTGCACAAGCCACGTGCACAGGGGAAAAGGAGTCCTTAAAAGCCACGTTACTGAGAGGAAGAAAATTACTTAACTCATTGGCTTTCTAAATTTAATTGTTCAATCAAAATGATTTTGATGGGATGGTAAAAGGAGAGAAGGTTCAATAAATACACCAGAAATAACAAGGGAAAAAAAGAACAAGTTTCTTGCTAATGGGAATTAGCTATTTCTTGCTAAAAGGAGGTTAAATAACAGATTAATTAATTAACTGACAAAACAAGCTTGATTTGTGAGTTGTAAGGATTGCAGACATCCCCAAAAAGGTTCAGGTATAGTCAATATTAACAATTATATGTTAAGAAAACTATGTTAAATGAGTAGAGAATACCTAAAATACCAAGCTAAGTTGAATATATTCAAGTTTGGAGGGCTGATTATTTCAGCAAAGCATGTAATTTGTCAAAGCAGTTTTTGAACAAAGATTATAACAATTATATTAATATGTGAACTAAAGAAATAGGATGAAAAATTACTGTAATGGGAGGCACATCAAAATGAATTTCAAATCATAAATATGAGATAGATTAAACTGGAATGACTGTCTGGGGACCAATTGTACCACGTTTCCATTAATCTTTATCATCCAAATGATTATGCTTTTGTTTTTAATGATACTACACTTGAGGGAATTCTGCTCCCTGTGGATGACAGTTACCAGCAAGGAGAGGGTCTTGAAAAGTGATCTGAAAAATGAAATACATTAAAGAGGGATGCAAAAGACTATGAGTCATTGATGGATGGCATGTAATGTACAGCCACAAGGGGATAATTGTGTTTGGAAAGAAAACATAATTCCTGCTTGCATTGACAGGATTTGGCACGGAGGCAATGAAGTTGGCATTTTTGTTCTTGGTGGAATTGGGGAAAACTCAGCTTATGTGCTGCATTGAAGTTGAGATTTTAGGCTTCATTTGAGAGAGAAAATAATTCTTAGAAACTACTGTGTGAAGGGTAAATTTTAATTCAGAGACAATGAAGTGGAGAAAGAGACTTTATGCCATAGCTGAAGGTACCAGGAGACAGACCAAGGACCTGCAGGACCTGGCCAAGGTGGTGTTGCACCTGTGCTGAGCCACTGTTTCTGTGTATTGACTGAAGTGCAGATGTATCCAGGTTACTTCAGTTACGAGTTCAAATGATAAAGCTAATGCATTCAGCTTCAAGGGAGTTTGGTTATGGGCTACTTGTCCATCTTGGCTGGAAAACACTCGTCTTAATCCTTCACTTCAGGTATCTATTTTGTCCCTTCCATTTTCAGGGGAAGGTGACTCTATTAAGCATCTAGCCACAGCTAATATATCTCTTCTCTTCTAAAAGAAGTTAAATGATTTGAATGGAGTTTGTCTCCTGCAGTCCACAAAGCCAAAGGTTCTTTCCATTAGTGTACCAGGTGCACTACTTCTGTTGTGTCCCCTTGACTTGTAGAGTTCTGTTGGCTTCAGTAGATGCTTCATGTATCCCAGCTGCATTCAACTTGTGCTGTACAAGAAACTAGTAGTTATAGTGTAACTTTCTTATGATCCTGGCTATCAATACATCCTATTCAGGGTAAATAAGATGACCATTAGTGTTTATGCTTGGAAGAATTTGTAACTCCAGATGAGAGAGAACCATAATCTTCTGCAGGTATCAGGGAAAAGGCAGTTGTTGGTGCTTTAGGGTAGTTTTCTTTCTTCCTAGGGGTAGATGAGATCAGGTTTTAGTATCAAAACCCACCTATTGGAGGCAGGGAACAGCTTAATTTTATAATCTTTGTGTGATTCCTGGTACAGGTATTCAAGGCCTTTATGCAGTGTCTGTTCTGCCTGGCTGCTCTATTTAACAGTATCCAGAGTGGATGCAGACAGAATTGTTTTGCCAGTTTTGAGTGAGCCCTAAAGCTGTTGATGCAGATGTAGGAATTGTGGTCTGTTTTAATATGAATGTACCTTGTCTTTGACCATTTTTCTTGGAAAGTAAGTGGCAAATGCTAATTCTGGACTAATTGATAGTTAAAACTGAATGTTCTGTTCAGATGCTGATGCAGATAAATGATTCTATTTGCAAAAAGTGCAATATGTGTTTTAAAGAATTACATCACATAGTAGGGTGATTAGAACTGGGGAAAATTTATGGTTAATTGAAGTTTGGATTGCATGTAGCTTTTCAGTTCTAGAATCTGTGAAGGGTACTTGGCTTTTTTTTTTTACTTTCCTTAGATTTTGTCATATTTCTTACCTCTTTTCAGAAAAGATTTCGAAACCATGATTACTTTGCAGAATTCTGATACTTCAACAAACTATTTTGTGTACGTTTTAAGAAAAGGTCACATTTTGCCATTCATCACATCAGACTAATGGGCCAGAGAGATAAAACATCATTCAAAGCTGTTCCTAGTCACTGGCAAAATCAGATTTTTGTGATCTCAGTTTAAAAGAGCATTTCATTCATTTGGCAAAACTTGCAGCATTTAAGAGTAGAGTGATCTACTGTAAATGCGAAGACATTCAATAAGAAGGTTTGGCATGGGTATGTAATCTTTCAGCTGAGAGCTGGATAACAGGGGGTGGGGAGGGCAGTTGATTCTACATACCCAGCTCAGCTCAAATGGGATAAGCCTGTTCCAGGGGAAGCTTTTATGCAGATCATCTTGAATTTGTCATTGAATTACCTTTGTTACGATGAATAAATAGGTCACTTAAGACGTAGGTGTGCACAGTGAATGTGTCTATTTGAAGGTGTTCCTATATGAATTACCTGTTGGATTTTAATAAAAGTTCTGAAATTGAACAATGAAGGGTTCGTTTCTGAAATCGAGCAGATTTTTTCATTTTTTAATGGATGTCTTTGCTCAGATTAAATAGCAACAGTAATTTTAGTCATTATCACCCATGAACCTAGCCTTCAAAGTTTATAGCCATCTGTTTGAGTGTTTATCATAGATAGTGCTATAAAGGCTGATTTTATGCACTGACTGTAATGTGATTTTTTTTTTTTTTGCAAGCTATGATATTTCAGATAGCTCATGGGTAGTAACAAGCTTTGTATAACTCCTTTCGATATTCTTGTATGGTAACGTTGCTCCCTTAACTGATTGAGTTTATTGAATCAGAATGGGTTTGATTAACCATCTTCCAAATTACTATGGCTTTTTTTTTCTTCGCTGCTGTTATACTTTCTAAATGGCACATGGCCCCTCTTATAGACTCACTTTGACTCCCCAGGGCAACAGGACTTGCATATTGTGCAGAGGAGAGAAATACAGAAATTAGGCACTCACTATGGATGGATGCAGTGCTGGACTGAAATTCAGACTGATTCTTTGCCTAGTATTAAGTAAAAAACAGTGTGCTAATTCAAAAAGGGTATTTTGTACTTGAGAGGGTTGACAGTGCCCTTTTAAAGAGCTTGAGTGCTGCTCTTTGCTGCAGTTTATTTCCATTTAATGGCAGTTGCAGATTTCTGATATCAGGACAATAATGATAAAACCAGTGTTGGAGGTGTATGATACACATAGGTGTATATGCATATCTGTATGTATATGGGTATATTCCACCTGTGGCTTTATGGACATGTATTTTTGTGCACCCATGTAAATCAGGTTTTTCATAAGTTTGAAATAATCACTGTGGTATATTACACCTTAGCCAGTGCTATTAACTGAGCTATTGGAGTACCTGATACAATTTTAACCTATTGCATCAGTATTAAAAACTGCTTTATATCTTTGTGCTCTTCTTGGCTTCCTTTGTAGAATCTGTGCATAAAGTTCTGTTTCTTTTTTAGATACTCCTTCAGTTCTTTGTCACTGACCTGCTCGGATTGAGTAGTATAGTTAGGAAAGAAAGGTTCCAACCATGTTTCTTCATGTCAGAATTAACCTCATTCTTGATCATTCTCTCCAAAAAAGAATTGTGGTATTTGCAGTTGAGCATCTGTAGGGCACAATGTTGGTGTTTCTGTGTGTGATAACATACTGCACAGAAAATTGTGTGCAAGCAGTTTGGAGGAGATAATTGCTATACCTTTTTTTTGATCTTTAAAATATGCTTTCTCTTGATGTAACTTCAACAGAAATTTGTATTTTATTAGAAGCTGGCAAAGATAAAGAGGTTTAAGAGTAATTTCCTTGCAAGAAAATACAAATAGTGCAATTTACCACCGTGAGAAACTGGAATAACTGGGTATTGCATAATCACGAGTGTAGAGTTTTAAAAAGGCTTTATATGAAGTATTTTACCTTCATACTGATCTTTGAACTTGAAGTCCTAGCATAAAGTTTAACATGAGCGACAGCAACATCCTGACCAATTATCCAAATTATCCAGACATCCCAAAATGTTCAGAACACAACACACAGAGTCTGTGGATTAAGAGGTTAACTCCTGGAACATCAAAAGAAGTGCATGATAATAAAAACAAATAGTACAAAAATTTGAGGTAACTTCCTTGCTTAATTAATTAGGTAGACCAGGTGGAAGCGAAGAGGCCAGAGCTGGTGCTCAGAACATCTATAAAGCTGAGCAACATGACAGCACAATGGAGGAGGAACAAAGATTTTTTTAATATACTTCTATCCTGTGTCACAGTTTGAAATTGTCCTGGTTTATGTCCCTTTTGGCAAACTTACATAAAAGTGACCCTGTACTGTATTTTATGACCAGATGACTTTTTTCCCAGTGGCTAATTTGTATCAGACCCCCATCTTAAAGAGACACAGAAATGAGTAGGAAGTCCAAGCCGGTTTGTCTCAATGAGCTTTCATTGCATGCTTTCATTATTTTTGCTCGTTTTTGCCACTGATCATCCATAAATTGTTTGAAATGAGTGATTAAGGAAGTGCTGCTTAGTGTTAGTGGCACATGCACATTCTTGGTATGTTTTTTGTGGGTGAGAGGAAATCGTGTACTGCACAAACAAAAAGGAAAACTCCTGCTGGGAACCTTTCAAGGAAATTTAACTTGTGTAATGTTTTGATCTTGGTGTTTATTACAGAAAATAAGAGTAATATTTCACCAGCTATTGTTATGTGTCAGCTAGTCTCTCCGTTTGCCTTTCCTTCATAGCTCTTCCCAAATTCTCATTGAGCTTATTTTAATAAAAAACACCACTTAAAAATGCTGGTGTAAACTTAAAAAATGTTTATTCATACGCTGAAGGCAGGTGAGCTAGACTAGTGTTCAGAACATTTATTGCTTAGTGCTTGCTACTGTATAAAGATTTGGCTCTCCTGGCTGCAAAGTCCTGCCCTGTGTTAGCAGCTGCAGCTTAGCCTGTGCAAGGAAAACTTTGGCTGTAGGTTCCTTTCCAAATAGTGAAATGCAATAGTTTCTGCTCCTAAAGGCAGATTTCTTCCCTCCCTCTCTCTCACTGGAGCATGGCTTTTAAAAATGTGTTTTGTAAGTAGAATTACTTATTTGTGGGGAGGATGAAAGATTGAAGTTTTACAAAAGTTAACATTTCTTGGAACTTCTTTTTTTGCTGTCAATTATTGTTACCATGCTGAGCAACCACAGTGTGTGTCTTCCATCTCCTCAGTATTTGATTTGATATACTGTATCTATCAATAGCAGTGACTAGCTCTCTAGGCATGTCACTATGAAATAAGACTGACCTAAGCTTAAGTTTCTGATGTGTTTTGTTGCAGTGCATTGTATTTGCAAACTCCAAGTAACTAAACACAGTAATAAATAAAATGAAAAGTGATAACCTGCTGCTTTTTCTTTCTTGGTGGGTATGGAAATTCTAATTTCTGTATTTTTCTGTTAGAAAAGTTGTGCTCCCTAGCCTTGCTGTTTGTACCAGCAGGACTCTGGTGCAACTGTAGGTGTAGAGCACTGTAAAATACATTTTCAGTATGTGACGAAGCCAATTAGTTTTGGAGTATTTACTTTTAGAAAACTGTTTTGCTTATCTCAAGCACTTTTCCATGGAAAGCAATTGTTCCTATGTTGCAAAATACCAGCAAATAAGTGGCTTGGGAATACTTCCCAATGTGAAATTATCTCTAAAATCATTCAGTTTTTAAAACTAGTTGTGATTTTTCTGGAAAAGTAATTTGATAAGTGCAATGATCTTAAACCTTGCTTGGAAGCAGCATTTGACTGTGCTTTGTGCTCGTGTATATCTCCAACTGCAATACCCACAGGCCACTATGTGTAATGGTATCCTGTTAACTGGATGTTTATTTGGCATTTAAGCTCATATTTATTTGTCTATAAAATCATTCAGCATGAACTGAGACTTTAGTGGTCTGATCTCTATGAAATGTTTAGTAGTATGTAACTGAATTATTGCACATTATATTACAACCCATTTGCTCATTCCATTCGTAATACCAGAGACAAAAACTATTTAATCAGTCACTTCAAAGGCAGCTGTGTGGGTTTGTGTTTTTGACATAAGCTAACATCTTAAGTTCAGATATAAAGTCCAGTCTTTTATACTGGGGTCCCTTAAAATGACACCACTGAATGTTTATTAGTTTGTTGTTGTTTAGAAGCAGATCCTGATTATTCTGGGATTCTAATTTGGCAAGTAGCTTGATCAGGGGTTTTCCTCCTCTCTGCTAAAATAAAAGCATATTTAGCTGACAGTTATGCAAGCCTGTAACACAGTCTGTAAGATGTAAGGTGCAGAGTCAAGGACTATTTAATGGTAAATCTTGCATTAAGTATGGTGCATATGCTGAATCTTTGTGTGCCTCCTGCTTCCACTGGTGTCTCAGAAACAGCATGTACATGCCTAAATGTAGAGTGTGTTTGTACTTTGTAATGTAGAGGACAGGCCCTTCTAATACTAAGTTTGAGAAGAGCCTGTAAAATGGAAGGAAAGGGAAGATGAGAAGGAAAGGGAAGATGAGAAGGCTTTAGCATGCTTGTTAGTACATTGACAAGTGTCTACACTAAACTCTGAAAGCATGTTAAAGTTATAATTTTATGCTACAAGGTTCTTCATTTGCAGTTCCATCGGGGGGAAAAATAAATATTCTTACCTTGCAGGTGTATCTCAGCAAATTAGTCTTGAAAGAGTTTTGTGAGTTTGGGCTGCTTTGGAGAACCTGTGACTCAAATATGGAACTCTCCTATATATTAGTGTGGGATGGAAATAGCTTTGTCTGTATTGCAGGGCTGTCTGTCTTAGAGTTGTTGTGAAAGGACAGAAATCAAAGTTGCATTACAGGCAGTAAGAACATGAAAACTATTACAGGTAGGTCAAAAGAGGTTGGGAATGCTGTTGTATTGTTTTTTGTATTTCAGAGCCTTGATTTCAGCATGATTTTTCCTGGGTTGTTTTTTTCTGTGTCTAAATATCTGTATTTAGACACTTAGAATCAAAGGCTGTGCAGGACAGGTAAAAAACAAGTATGTATTCATCAGCTTAAGGCCATGTCATATTTCCGTAAAAGTAAGATAAGAATTTCAAGAATCAGGAACTTGTCTAGTAAGAGTAAGATAAGAAGAATTTCAAGAATCAGGAACTTGTCTGATGAGGAATAATGGTTTAATGGGAACTTGGTTTTGTAGATATGTAAAATATTTTATAAGGTTTTATAAGACCTCTTGCTTAAGTCATTTGGGGGCATGATATGCAGACATCTGTCTTTTCTACTTCAGCATAAGGAGATCTGTGGTTTGCTGAATATATGTAAGAGTTCTGTATCTGGGGTCACCTGAGGGGGAAATAAGTGGATGTTGGTTGTTGCACACATTGGATCAAGATGTGATGAGATGTGATCTGTGCTCCGTTTCATTGAAGTAGTTAAGTGTCAGTTGGTTGCTTCCATAAATTAGAACGTACTTCATTTAAAGAGGCCTCAGTGTAAGTTTTTTTAAAAAAAGAGGCTACCAGGAGATAGCTAATGGTAGAGATTATTTGGGATAGCTTTTCTGCACTGCCTGCCTCACTTCCACCTCGTTAGCTGAGCCGTGATTCAGCCTTTCCACAGTAGTGTATGGGGTTGAGGTTGTAGTTACTTTTTTTGACCAACTCTGTAAGGTAGATAGAAAATCAAAATGTCAGGTTAGTCTGTGTTCTTGCAACACTTTCATGGATCCAGGCTATGGAAATTCATAGAGTAACAAGATGAACCAAGGATTATTAGTAATATTGGGGTTAAAATACTGCACAAAGAAAATTAATGTGTTATTTCGAAATGTGGTTTTCTGACCATGACTTCTCTAGCTTGCTGGGAGAAACTGCATTAGGTGATGCATTATGAGTAGGGAGAGTCATCTGTAAAACTACTTAAGTTTTGGAAGCTAGCAGTGCAGCATTAGTTATTCCACCTCATCTGAGCCAGGAACAAGATGCATTGCTGAACTTGTGTGCTTTCCCCACGCCTACGTTGCCCTGAGCCTCGCACGTTTGTGCTGTATGTAACATGCTTATGCTTTGTAGAATTTCCATAGTTCTTTGCTAAAAGCCTTAACATCTAGCTGGAATCCTGCAAATGGAATAAGATGTGAATGTTTTTCTCTGCTGCTCCCTTAGTGAATTAATTGAGTGGCTTTTTTATGTTAGAGTTTATATTTGGTTTTAGGACAACTTACGAAGTTCTGCATGAGCAAAAATAAACATGTTAAATACTTCTACTACTTGTGAAGTGTACAGATGTACCAATGCTAAGCTTGAATCTCTTC
Source organism: Acanthisitta chloris (assembly GCF_000695815.1). NCBI lineage: Eukaryota > Metazoa > Chordata > Aves > Passeriformes > Acanthisittidae > Acanthisitta > Acanthisitta chloris. Next base: position 33,578 of record NW_008673237.1, read on the forward strand.
ACTTACCATTAATGTGAACTGAAGCACTGGGTTCTAAAATACTTCTTTTTTCTTTTTAAGATTGTTTTCAGGCAGAAATGAGTAGCTTATAGATTTGGTTGGGACAGAGCGTTCTTAAAGCCCTCTATTGACCCTTCTGTTTCTGGGAGGTGATAGCTGTGTATCTAAAAACCCTGAGATGCATTTCTTTGTTTTATTGTCAATTTATATTGAAATTCATGTAACTATTTAATTTAAGCTGGAAAAACTTGCCATACTTTGGATGGAAGTATTCACACATGCAGGATCCCTGAAATGGCTGTGATTCAGGGGATCCAGAAGGTCCCTGTTTTAGTCAGTGGAAGATGCAGATCCCTCTAAGAGTTTGGCATGTCTGAGTTAGAGGCTTCAAGAGTCAATGTGAGCATCTTCCTGTCTCAGTGTTTGAGTTTCTTTTGTTAAATGGTAAGAAACATGAAATTGCTGTTGGTTTTGTTGGAGGATGGTGATTTGTTATATTAAAATGGCTGGTTTTTGCATATCTTATTAACATTTGAGTATTTTCATGTTAGTCCATGTCTTCATTTGAGTCTTCAAGTAGTGACTGTTCAGGACAAGCAAAGTCTTTATTTCAAGTCTATTTATGAACTTCTGATGAAAATTTAAAACTATTTTACAGGTTTAATTTTAATTCACAGTTGAATTTAGCTCCATGAACTGTAATTCTCTGGGCCCAGCCATCCAGCCAGTTTTTTAGCCATTGAAGAGTCCACTCATCCACACCACGACCGGCCAGTTTTTCTGGAATTATTCTGTGGGAAACAGTGTCAAATGCCTTGCTGAAGTCCAGATAGATCCTATCCACAGCCTTCCCTGCATCCACTAAGTGCATCACTTTGTCATAGGAGATCAGGTTGGTCAAGCAGGACCTTCCTTCCATAAATCTGTGTTGGCTGGGCTTATCCTATGTGCTGTGTGATAGTACTCAGGATGGTCTCCTCCATGACCTTGCACAGAACCGAAGTTAGGCTCACAGGCCTGTAGCTCCCTGGATCCTCCTTCTGACGCTGCTTGCAGATGGGTGTCGTGTTTACTAATTTCCAGTCAGCCTGAACTTCTCCAGTTATCCAGGGCTGCTGGTAGATGATTGTGAGGGGTTTAGCGAGTTCTCTTACAGTTCCCTCATTACCCTAGGGTGGATCTCATCTGGGCCCATGGACTTCTGAGTGTCCAGTTGGCATAGCAAGTCACTAACCATCTTGTCCTGGACCACAGGGGCTTCGTTCATCTCCCCAGCACTGACTTCCAGCTCTAGGAGCTGCGTACGCTGAGGTCAACTGGTCTTGACGTTCAGAGGCAAAGAAGGCATTGAGTACCTCTGCCTTATCCACATCCCCTGTCACTACACTACTCTCTGCATTTATCAACTGGTGGACACCTTCCTTGATGCTTCTTTTGCTCCCAAAGTATTCATAAACACTTTTTTGGTTGTCTTTGACCTTAATGGCTATATCAGGTTTCATCTGGTCTTTGGCCCTCCTAATCTTCTCCCTGCATGACCCCTTGGCCTCCTTATAGTCTTCCCAATTTATCTGACTCTCCTTCCAGAGATGATAGGTTCTTTTTTTTTTTTCTCCCCAAGCTCCATCTTAAGTTCTCTGTTCAACCAGGCTGGTCCATTTTCTCAACAAATTGGCTTCCTACACATAGGGACAGCCTGCGCCTGAATGTTTAACAATTCATTTTTGCAACACTCTCAGCCTTCCTGAATCCCTTTACCCTTCAGGACTGACTCCTAAGGGACTCTGTCAATCAGTGTCCTAAAAATGTCAAAGTCTGCCTGCTGGAAGTCCAAGGTGGAACTTTGGACTTTTATTAAACGGAACTTTACTAGGTAAATACCACTTTTGATTCGGTCTCTAATAGCAGTGGGTTTTTATTCATACTGATAACCATAGGATATTTAGACCTTTTTTTTTTTTTTTTTTTTTTTGTGTGTGTAGCTTTTTGAAGGGTTTCTCAGTTTATTAACAGGAAATTCAGTATTGTGGTATGCTGGCCAATTCCTAGAAGTGTGCTTTTTCTTGAACTTATTCACCCTATCAGAGAGTTAATAATAGATATGACTTCAGGTTTGGGTTTTTTTCTTCTTTTTTTTCCTTTATTTTACTTCAGTAAAAGTGGCCTGTGTGCTTCTATGTGTAATTTGCATTTGTGAACTGTCTTCAGAGTTTATTTCTGCCAGAAACACAATCACAAATTCCAAGTCTTTCTTAATACTTTTGTTTTACTTAGCTTAATCCTCTGCCAAACTACAAAGATGTTGGAAAACTTCTATATATCTTCCTATTACACTAGTCTAGCAGGGAAGATTCTTTTGGATCCAAAAGTGCAGGAGTGGAGGAGACTCAGTGTCAGAAATCCCACAGCTCCCATGTTGTTGTTGCAGGTGGCTTTATTAAGTCTGGGAAACTTGGTAGGTGGAGGGAGGGGAGCATCTAAGTGCTAATTAGTGAGGGCTGGGCTAGGGAATGGAACAGAAGAATAAACTTGTTGGGGAAGGGGTAACATTGGGACAGTCATCGTTTTACTGTGTTTATCCTTTCTCTTCTTAGTTCCTTTCTCCCCAGAAGGTTTGGGCTGTATGCTTTTGCTACAGTGTCAATAGATCTGCATCTGTCCTTTTCAGGGCAGGCTGCATCAGGGTAGTTGCATATATCTGACAGCTGTAGGCTGTAATTATTTTATTCCAGCTAGTATGTATTTGCATTTTCTCTGCTTTTCTGTCTAGCTTTTCCTCATTTTAAGAAATTGGTATGTATTTGGAAGTAATGATATTTCTAATTTGCTATTTCTATGTTAAGGCTGCAAGAATGGTACCTAAATATGGAAGAGCCAGGGGTATGCTCTTTCCTTAAGTAATTTGAATCCACATATTTGAAACAGTGCTTTAGCTGCAATAATTGAATCTCTCATTATCATTCTCACTGGAGTCCACCTTGTGTTTGAGAAATAAATAGATCCTAGGGGAAAAGTGAGAAAGAACTGTTCTTTATCCCAGTTGTGAGGATGTGAGTCTGCAAGGAGTCCATCTTGGTTATTGAGTTATTTCACTGAGTTATTTGTGTGCAGTGGTGTCAGCAGCAAAGTTTGGTGGATATGGACCCCAAAATATACTGTAACACTGGTTTGGATAGTCCTTTGGGACCCTGGAGAAGAGAGCATATGTTTTCTCTAAGAGAGTACTCACTCCAGTGGATATACTGCATCCTGGATGGATGTCCTCTTCACTAGGCTACTAAATAAAGATATATTATTTTGTGATTCAAATTTTCTTAGCTCCCTCCATGAGGGTTCTGAGTCATTAGCACCTACATTTTTAAAATGAACTGAGCTTTCCTAAAACTACAGCTTCTGGTTTTGACTCAGTAATTTGTGTATTGATGTGCTAAACGTAGCATGTGTTTCTTATTACCTGATGCAAAATGGGTCTCCTTGACTTATTAAGAAACTTGTTTCTGCACTGCCTTGAATGGACTGGAACAAAGATTCCTCCAAGCCTAGTGTCTAACCATAGAAATGGGTAGAATGCTTAAAGCTGATCTCCTCACTCAAGCTCACAAATTAAGAAAAAGAAAGGGGGTGTTGCATGCTAAAATTGTAGTTGGTGTTTATATACAACACTACTGACCTTATACCCCCCTGTAGTTCTCACATTTTTAGTGCCTTCATTTTCCCTGCAGATGTTAGCATGTGTGTTTGTTGCAGTCAGCCTCACACTGAACAAACCTTAAGGTTACTAAAACTCCTTTCTGTCATGTGAAAACAATGGGCATCATGAGTACTTGAAATGTGCCATGATTGCAGAAATGTTTCCCAGGCTTTCCCCATGGGTCAGGGCATGGTGTAAAAAGTGATGTTTACTTACCTTGCAAGAGGTCAAGATGTCCAAGCAGAACTGTGTTCAAATATTCAGCACCATAGAAACTTAGTTAGCACTCTCTGGTTTTCTGTGTAACATGTAATTTTTACTTCATTGTTAATAGGAGTTTTTATTTTTCTTTTTTTTCTGCACAATTTGCAACCAAATTAAAATGTGGAATTAACAAAAGCCATTCCTTGTCCTACATTGTGGTGATATAGTTCCAAAAATGTCTATCTCATAGGAGCTAATAATGTGTTCATCAAAATCACTATAGCCAGGTAATGTTCCAGCAGAGGAATGTTTTTCCTTGAGTTAAGCTTGGGGCTGCAGTTCTTTGGTTTTATCAGGTGTTTTGCCTCTTGCAGAAAGAGAAAATAACATGTTGCCAGTTTTTCTGCTCATTCATCAGCATCAGAACATAGGAACTCTTGGTAAATATCTGTATGTATATGTTAAAATCCATATAGCATTAGAAAGCATTAAAAATTACAATTAAATTTCTGCAGAACAAGATTTGTGTTTCTAATCACATCTGGCAGAGCACAAATTGGAAAAAAATGGCTTGATTGCTTTCATTTTTGTAATACTTCTTTCCCAAAAAATAACATGTGAGTTCCTGGCACAGGGTTGTGTTGCTGCCCAGAAGATAACAGTGTATTCCCCAATGAGTTTCCTGAAATATGGTGCATGTTTTACCTTAGTGTTGCTAGAATGGCAGTTGTCAGAAACTTCCTTTTAAGCCTTTCCAGGCTTTACATGGGTCTTTTAATGGAGCAGTCAGGAGGTTTCTTGCCTATGCACTGTCCTCCTGAGTCAGGAAAGATTTCTTGTGCTAACTGCTTGTTATGAGATACCTGAAACTTTGGGGACAACCAGGGTGCAGATCAAGGGTTCCACTTGTCATCTGTGCTAGCTTAATGGCAGAGCATTTTGTATTGTTTTATTTGTGTAATTCAGAGTAGTTCTAGAGTTTCAAATGGGGGAAAAAACCTCCCAACACTTCTTACTGCCACCATTATCAAGAAATCTTCCTTTTCCTTATTGAAAAGCTGTAAGAAACTTATCACCAGACATGTTCTCTTCTAAAGGAAAACCAGCCTCTAGGTGTTGTGTGAGCATACATAGCAGGAGAAGTCTTAATGTGTTGTAAGTGGCATAATAGTCATCTCTCTTAACACAAATGTACTGGAGGGAGAGGTGGTTTCCTTAGCAATTATACTGTTTGAGTTTCTTGTATGACATCTGTTATCCCTTCAGGACTGTTGTTGCCATTTGTACTTAATTGGGCTTTTCAGCTGAAGAATTGCCTTTTTTGGACATGTGCTATTTTTTAATCTCTCTCAGCTATTTGTCATTCAGGATGACTTATCTGTGTGTTAATCATAAAAGGAAAGAAACATAGTAAGATTTGGATGATGCCTTCCAGAGTGGTAATTAAAAATTTGTCAGGACACTTCTAGAACAATTAAAACCTTATCTGCTAGAATTGGGCTTTTCTGGAAACACAAACCCTTAGGCCTGGAGCTCCAGGCAGTATAAGTAGCTGAGGATTAAACTGTAAAAACTTCTGAATGTCTTGACAATTGAATTTTAGAGAATTAGAAGTCTGAGAGTCAGATATCTCTAAGGTTGTGCAACCACATGATCCTTAGAATGTGTTTGTAGGACAGCTTTTGTTTGTAGGCAGAACTTGAGAGCTTCAAATGCTCTTTTTCTTTTCTTTTTATTTCCTTTCCTTTTTTTTTTTTTTCCCAATCTCCCCCACTAGTGTACAGGGGAGATGACAGATATTACTGGGCTTCTGGCAAGTTCCAGTCTGCTGGGATTGATGTGTTAAACATCTTTAATAAAATACTTCACTTGGTTAAGTGCTCACAGAAAGAACTAGATGGATTTTGAAAGTGTGCTCTGAGTAAAAATGTAGATGAGCTGTGGATTCTAAGCTGTGAAACTTTGAAGTTTAAAAACAAAGTGGAGGTGTTTGAGGATATAATCTATCAGGTTTTTTTCTCCCATTTTCTTGATAAACAGTTTAATTACAATTTCTATTGGATTATAGTAATTCAGTTCAAAAAGTTTTGTTGACTTTTTTTTTTTTTTTCATTTTCCACAAGAGACTCGTGTCGAGTCAGCCTATAAGATGCCTAACTTCTGCTTAGGGACAACAGGGAACCACACAGGGAATGGACTTGCAGAAGTGGCTTTTGCCTCATGGATAATCTGAAACTCACTTGAGGAAACTGCAGGCTGTTGCAAGTGTTTTGTTTTCCTGTTCAGCAGTTACTGAAGATGTTATGTCCTTGTAATGCCATGACAGTTGATGTTTTGTTCTAAATACTTTCATTGAAAAATACTTTCAAGTGGAGTTACTAAAACTAAAAGAGAAGTGCCACCTTTCTTCAAATTGCAGAGGGTGTTCATGCTTCCCAGACAATGGCCCTGAGTCCATCCCAGGAATAACACCCCTCTCATTTTTTGACTTATAAAGAAATTTATGCAGACCATAAGTCAATGCTGGACTGAAACACAGTTCAGTATTTTAATTCATATGGTGCTGAGGTTGTTCTCCTTGTGTCCACCCTTAATAAACTATATAGATATTTATAGTTTGTTTCAGTCTGTATGTTGTGTTTGAATTCTTCTTTAAGTACTGGAACATAGGATAGCTGCAAACCAGTTTTTGTGCCTCACTGGAGGTATCTTGGTGCTTTACTTTGCAATCCATGCTTGGTTTGGAGGACATGTTAAGAATGAAGTAGTGTTAGTGTTACCAAATACAGGTCTGAAAGCTGATATCTAGAACCACTTTCTGAAAAACTTGATGCAATACGATTTCTCCTGAGTAAGCAATCAAACTGAAAAACTACAACGTAAAAGGTGACTGTTCCCCTTCTTCCCTTACCTGCTCCATGTGCATTACATACACACATGTGCACACACACTTTGCTGAGTAAGTCACCTCCTTAGAGTGGTGAAGGATTCCTTTCTTTCCAGTTGCACACTGATGATGAGGAGGAATCAAAGGGCTCTTCCAATTGATTCAAATGCAGTCACTTTTTTGACACTAAGACTTAGTGCTGTGCGACTCTTTTTCCTTGCTTAGAATGCTGAATTGAAGTAACACAGCCTACCTACACTGTGTGTTTTTTTCATATTATACTAATTTTTTAATTCTCTTCTCGAGGCAGATAGTGGTGTAGACTGAACAAGAACAATAAATGTACTTATATAAGCTCATTTGACTTTCCAGTTTTTGAAGATGGCAGATTGTAACGCTCCTTTCGACAGACATACATAAATGTGAGGAGTAAATGGATTCAGAAAGTGCAACAAGTATGTGATTCAGAAGTGGCAATGTCTTCTTGCCATGAAGATAAACCACAGTGTTTGGTTCATCGAAGAAATCTGAGTAATACAACAGGGTTGTGGGAGAGAAGTGAAAAGATGCAGTCTTAAAGGCAAAACCAAATTGTCAGTGAAACCATTTTAGCTCAGGAAGAAAATAAAAGCATTAAGTATCAAGGTTTATTTGTGTAGTTTTGCTTTATTGAAATAAAATGCCATGTTGCTTATATTTACCTGGGTTTTTTTTCCTCTCTGGGAGTACAGATTTTTGCCCAGCTCTTAAATCAGCGACGCAATTCATGGTAATGTTCAGGCTTAAAATTTTTCACTTGAGCAAGCAAAACTATTCTCAGCAAAATTAGAAGTAGGAAGGGTGTCTAAGGCTCACATCTTAATATTTTTTTTTTCCCCTGTGAGGGTGCCTGAGCACTGGCACAGGTTGCCCAGAGAGGATTTGGAGTATCCGTGCTTGGAGATACTCAAAAGACACTTGGACATGGTTCTGGGTAACCAGTTCTAGGTGTCTGTGCTTGAGCAGGGAGAATGGACCAGTTGACCTCTGGAGGTCCTTACCAACCTCAGCCATTCTGCATTTCTCCAAAGTTTTTGTGTGTGTGCATGGGGGAAAAATTCTGTACCTTTCATTTACTTACAAGTAACAGCTATTTGGCAGGTACACAAATGTATGTAAGTATGAACTAATGGGCCTGGAACATTAATGTTTTCGTAGACCACAGTCTTATGGGTGTCTAATTGAGATTAAATATTTACCTATATGCTTTAAGTGTCTTAATTGTATTTTTATATACTGGGCTGTTACCAGGTATTCATTAGTGCCTAAGACAGAATGTTTTTATCTAGTTACCTTACTGAAGTTCTTAAAAATATTGCTATTTTTAAATTATCATCTATGTCTGAGTCCTAGTGCATGTGTGCTGTGTAATACAAAGATTGGTTCGTGCTAATGGTACTTCTGGCCAAAAGCATTGGTTATCTCTGAGTACTTGCTGTGAGCTTTTCTTTTTTGAGTGATTGTTACTTGTATTGTTTTAATTTTACCTGTCTTCAGAGAACACTTGCAGAAAATATGAAAAAATGTAATCTACATTGACTATCTCCATCACAGTCTGTTTGTTCTTCATCTGTTTTGACAATTCAAGGGAGGAGGATTTGGTGTTAAGGTCACTATGTCAAACGAAATGTTTTCTAGGTTTGTCCAGAAGAATCTGTTACTGTGAAAATTGAAGTGAGAGAGGCTGAGATTTGTGCATGTCTCATAGTAGAGAAATAAGGAATCTGCTTTCTGTGGATAAAGCCTTCAGAAACCCAGGTGGCAGCTTTGGTTTTCTTTGCCTAGGCAAGGAAAGAAGTCTTCAAGTTACTTGGAAAGCTTGGAGGAGATCTCTGTGCATGTGGCTGTTAATGTTTTGGGTTTTCTTCTAACCCTCTGCCTTTCTTCTGTTGTAAAGTAAAGGCTCTATATCAGTGCTCAGTACCTAGACTGTAAGCTGTTTGTTTCCTGGTAACTTACTGCATGAGTTCAAAACTTTAAATATGTGTCTATTTCATCTTCAAATACTTGGATTGATTTCGATGCTCACCGTCCAAGTAATTCATGGATGACTGAAAGCTAGTCTCTGAGCACTACAAGAATAACATGTAAACAACTTTTAACAACCTCAAAGATGCTGTTCTTATATACAAAATACATTTTAGGAGTAAAACTGTATCAAATCCTGTCCTACTTTGATTTGAAATTTGGTTGTTTGAGCTTCTATATGGATTTGGACTTAATTTGCCCACTTCAGACTTAAGGGAAATGTTGTGTATGTCTCTTTGTTTTTGTTTTTGGTTTTTTTTTTTTGGGCCTGCTTTTCCTTCATGCTACCTTAGCTGTTCTGCAGAGGACAGTTGGTGGGGGGGAACTGATGTGCTGGGATAGATAGGTGCTCATGGATAGATTGCCTGAGATTGTCATTCATTAGTTATGTAGGAAGTGCAATTTTCAGAGTAAATGCTGTGTAAAGATTACCCTGTTAGTTAAGCAGCGAGGGAAGAGGTGATAAAAATAGACAAACAATAAAGTTGCTTTCCACTGTAAAGTAGACTTTTCAGTGGAATATGCTCAGCTTGGTGTGAAACGGTGAGAAACGAGATTGGATTTGTTTGTGGAGCTGTACAGTGGCAAATGAAGAAAAATAAAAGTAATGTCATTATGTGTACAGTAATCTGATGGTCCTTTCATGGCCAGGGTGACTGAAGGAGTCCCAATTATTCTGTTGCTTAAAATTAGTATGTAGTGCTAAAAACCAGTAAAAAAAATAAATGTGATTATGTGTGTTATTTGGTAATTTATGTTTGTAAATCTAAGACTCAGCTGTTGTTAGGTTTTGAGAGTCGAGCAGATGCTGTGGTCTGTGTTGGATGGGGCACTCAGGGCTGGAGCAGTGGCAGGAGCAGGAGCAGGAGCAGTTCTGCCTCTGTGCACTGGATGGCTCTGCAGACTGTGACTGCTGCAGCTGCACAATGTGTTCTAAGGGAACTGCTGCATTGTACCTGCACAGGGTTTAATGCTGGCTGGGCCATTTGGCTATTTGCCATAATTGGCTTTCCATTCCCTTGATTGGAATCATAGATAAAAATTTGCTAATCCACTTTCTTTGCTGAAAGTATTAGAAAAGTAATCCATCTTTTAAAAATGCTTGAGCAAAATCATACGGTATAAAGAGTACTTTATGGAATAATGAGATTAATGAGAACTGTAAGGCGTACGCAATTTAAAACGTTTTTCGATGGTTTTAAGGGGAAAAATGCAATCTGGGCACTATGAAGCCATAAGTACTTCCTTTTTTATGCACTGCCTTTCAAATGTACATTACATGTTATGCTTCTGTCTACATGATAAAATGTGAGTATGTATTTAGGCAGAAGGATCTGCTATTTATTTGTAATTTTGTTATGTTGAAAAATATCTGATTCAAACTTGTTGGCTGTGTTCTTTCCCCCCTCTCCCCTCTTCTGCCCACAGGGCATCAGAGCACGTATTTTGGAAACCCTTGTAATGCTCATTCTTCTTGCACTGCTTATCCTTGGAATTGTATGGGTGGCTTCAGCACTCATAGACAATGATGCTGCCAGTATGGAGTCGTTATATGGTATGGAATGCAAAAGAACCATCACACTAGTTTAGTCTTACAGAAATGGATGTTTTCAGTTAAATGTATTTCATGTATGTATGCTATGTTAGTATTGCAAAGCTTGTCAAGAAGCTCTGTTAATTCAGCACCATTTCTCCTATTAAATTCTGTCACATAAGTAGCCTGTTTGTAATAAGCTAAGGCTGTGCCCAATGTTTTCTTTACAGACCTCTGGGAATTCTACCTCCCGTATTTATATTCCTGTATATCACTGATGGGATGCTTGTTACTTCTCTGTAAGTATTTTATTGATTACTCCAAAGGATGAATGATTTTATCCTGGGTTTTATTGGTGTGTGGTTTGGTTTTGGGTTTTTTTTGAAGAGTAAAGGAAACTTTTTGATTTTGAAAGTTAAGAGTGTGGGATTTTTTTCCCAATAAGTTTAAATTTAGATGTAAATTTGTTAGGTTTGGACTATAAGGTGGAACAAACACTACCTTACATTTTCAGGTTTTGAGAAACTTCATACCTCACCAAAATAATTTCAGCTTATAACTTCTTAAAGCAGGTGGTTGAAAAATAGAGACTCCATTCTTCAAAGAAAAGCACAGTTTTTAAATGAAATGTCTGCAGGAGGTTGGTAGTATGGAGAGAAAATTATTTTGGAACACTTTGTCCTACATTCAGTAAACTACCTTTCTTCCTTTTGTAATTGAAAGTGTTGCTATATCAAGAGGAGTTGGGAGACAGTGCAGTCAGGTTTCATAATCAGAGCTGGTGCCTGGCCAGTCTGCAGGTCAGTTATACAACTGCATTTGAAACAACTGCAGTAAAAACCCCAGCCTTATACCAACTAGTCCTAACCCAGAGTTCAGTCATCCATGTTTAGGGGAATATGAAAGATGATGGAAGGCTCCAAATCCCACTTAGAATTTCAGCTCCCTCCCTAAATAATTTCCAGAAGAGTTTTAAGGAGGACAGAACACATCTCTTCTAGACTGTCATGGCTTCATCCTTTCTCCAAGCTTGATAGGTTCACAGCTAACACAGAGCTGTCACTCTGGAGAAAGGGTGTGGAATGATAATTTGAAATGTCCCTAAAACTAAGCAGATCTGTCTGTGAAAAAGACCTTTGTGAGTCTCCTTAGGTTCTCTGTACGTGCAGATTCTCAAATCCACTTTGCAGGGAGGTGGGAGAAGTAAACCAGTGTGGTGCTCAATGTCTCATGCAGGCTGTTCCACAGTGTGATTGAGGAGAGGTGCTGAATGTTAAAATGGGAGCTTGGTTTGCAAACTTCTGCATCTGTCCTGCAGTTTGTTTCAGCAGAGCTGAAAGCACAATGAATTCTGGGGCTGTTGTAAACCAGTTCACCAACATCATTGTGAATAAATGCTGTTTTTTGGATGAGTTATGTGTAACTTAGACAAGCAGTTCACTGAATCACTGGCCCTCCAAGCTGTTTGATATGTGTAGTTGGAAGGGCAGCACACAGCAGTGGGGCAGTAGAGCTTCTGCTGGTTTCTTTGCTGAAGCATTGTTTGAGTAAAGCTTACTGGAGTGGTGATATGAAGCATCACTTCCCTTCTCTCTTCTCCTTCTCCTACAGTAAAGGAAGACTAGCTCATTAGATTTTTGAATACTCTTGTATTTTTCCTGTAGTACATAGTAGTTACAGTGAAACAGCAGTTAACAAAAATAAATGCAATCCTCACTGTAAAATATTATGTGCTACTTTTTTTGGCAATGCTGTATTATTGTAATGGAAATGATAAATGTATATTCTCATTTCTGCTGTTCTGGCAATGCTGTTTTATTGTAATGGAAATTATAAATGTATATTCTCATTTCTGCTGTTACAAATTCCTTTGTCTCCTATATATATATCAGTATTTGAAAGCTGTTCTCCTTAAACTGTTGTTTTCCACTAATAATTTTCAGTTACCATGGGGGAGCCTTTCTCCCAGGAAGCATATATGCACCATTCCTGGAAGCCATCACAGGCTAGGATCAGAAAGGGCCCATTGTTATTTCACAGAAAATAGCTTAAAATCTGGTGGCTGAGCCTACTATCAACTGATGTTGCAGGATGACTTTCAGAGCAAAGCAGCTCTGGGATCTCTTGACTTTGCAAGCTACACCTATACTAATAAATTACATGTGCTTGAGATGTTCTCCAGTGCCTCAGCCAGGCAGTGTCATTCCATCCAGGATATTTGCAGTTGGCAGAAGGTGTCTGTGTATGTATTACCTCGTGATAATGGTTCCTGGGCTGTGTGAACTCTAGAACTGCACCTGAGAATTGTTTGGGGAAGGTTCTAACTGACTCAGGGCAAATCATGCTAGGGATAGTTCCAGCAAAATACCAGTGTAGGCAATCCAGTCTTACTGCCCAGGAATGTATCCTGGCATTGTTGAATTTACTAGTGTTGACATAGCCTCTGGTGCCACATGCTTTGAACAAATTATTTGAGCAAGTTTAAGATACCTGATTATATGGTGTTCCTTGTTGAAAAAAAAAAAATCACAGTTAAGCTCTTGGAGGGGAGAGATGCTTGTCTTGTTCAGAATTCATATGCTCGCATTGTGTTTAAAAGTTTCTAGTGGAGCTTGAAGCTCTTGCAGTTCTCTTGAAACCCATGTTTGGTTCTGTGTGGAATAGCACACTGAGAATACAAATAAAAATTGGTCTTTGACTTACAAATGACTGTTTTGCATACTCTTTTTTGCCCGGCAGTATGCACGCCAGTGGGACTCTCACGGATGTTTACAGTCATGGGTCAGTTGCTGGTGAAGCCGACAGTAAGTACCACAGAATTGTGTCCTCCTGTGCTACCTGTGAGAAGGTAGAATGGCATTTGGGCACTCCAAGAATGCTTGCACTCTTATGCTTGCATGTAAGTGTGGTCACATCCTGGAATAGATTGCCCAGGGAGGTGGTGGAGTCACCATCCCTGGAGGTGTTTGAAGCTTCTGGATCTGATGCTGGAGGATATGGTTTAGGGTTTAAGGGTTACAGCAGGGTGGCAGGGTAATGGTTGGACTTGATCTTTGAGGTCTCCTCCAACCTTGATGGTTCTATGATTCTACAGAACTCTCTTCAGGTCATCAGAATTTCTGTAGCCGTTTGTGTACATGGTTAAAATTTTTCATGTAGTACAGAAGCCTGTTTATCTTTTTTCCACGGAAAAATTGTTTCTTGTAATAATACAGTCTTCCTGTGATTTCTCAATATATATCAATGCTGCTGGTATTAGTTATTGTCAGTATTGCCTACTGTGGCTGTTCTGAAAATGCCTGAAAAGTGTTCTGAGTTCAGGAGCAAAGGATACAAGACTGAAATAAGGCTGGATAACAAGAAGGGTATCTAGGGGTACACTTGGATGGGTGAGATGTGGTTAATTGGCATCTGTAAGAGCTTTTTATACACAGATACTCTTCTGCTCGTGTACTGAATACTGTGAGGGAAGGGTGAAGCTTATATCATGTACAAGTGATCTGGTGGCTTGGCTGTCTTGTGTCCTGGTTTGTATGTACTAAAATTTGGGTGCACTTAGGTCTTGTTTTCCTTTTCATTACACAGTTCAACCCTGAAAATACAAAGAAAATATGTACTGTTTTGCTCTCTGTAAGCTTTAAGCTCAGAACACCTGATAGTAAGCTAGACAGACTTCATTGATTTGACTTTAGCTTCTGATAGCAGTTTATATTTGCTTGAAATACTGGATTATGTGAAAAGTTAGGTTTTAATATACTTCTTTCAAATTTGCATTTATTTTTGTTTCAATCGAGTGTGAACATTGATATGATTTGAGTATAGGTCAGATGTACTGTTCTACCTCTTTAGATTGAAACTGAACATAGGAGCCTTGACCCGAAATAAAAACTTAGCAGGAAGTTTGATTGCAGTAAAGAAACAAGGCTATAACAGAATGGAATAATCATTTGTGAAGTTATTTGTATCAGTATTGTGCAGTTGTAGACTATGTATTTAAAATATAGGTTACTTGAGCAAAGTGAACCTGACTATATGAGTGCAGTCAGGATAACAAGTGTCTGATACTCAGTTCATGTTTCTGTTTCCAAATACAGATCCTGGAAGACCTAGATGAGCAGATGTATATCATTACTTTAGAGGAAGAAGCAATTCAGAGGAAGCTTAATGGTATGTAGGCTATGCCTGTCCTGATGCTGCTTCAGAAACAGCAGTTAGAGTGGTTCTGGTCAGGAGCACTGGTCTCACTGTTACTCTTTGCTCTCAAAATAGAGAATTTCAACATCTTAGCACATAAATGTTACAGGCTCATGTTTTACTGCTCACTGGGGTGTTCAAGGTTGGCTCTGTGTGTGTAGTTTACTTTGGTTTGGTTTTTAACATGTTCATCTGTTCTAATGGGAATCTTGTTGGACTGAGTAAGCAATTGAGTAGTGGCCAGACCCACCACCCTTACTGCAAAATAGCTTGGATTGGTAAATGACTGTTTTAGCTTTGTCTGAAGAACACTGAATTTATATTAGTGAGAGTCTCTACTTCCTGCAATATGAGCTTATTTTTTTAATTTCAGTTCATTTTTAATGTCAGTTCATTATTTAGAATCTTAGGTGATAATCCATTAAAAATCAGAGCAGTCCTTTATATTCTAGGAGCTATTTGGTGTAAAAATGTTTTAGACTTTTTGTATTTAATGTTGCAATTTTGCATTTCTTGGTAAGGTATTTCTGTTTTGAAGTATTTAAAAAACAGTATGAAGCTTTGGCTTCTAAGAGAAAGGGTATTGCAGCATGACAGGCACCAATTATGGAAAATGTATTGGCTCTATAAACCTGGAAATCATATTGTGCAAGTCTTCTGACTTGCTTTTAACTGCATGGATAAGCCATCCATCCACAATTTATACAACTGCTTCAGGTTGGAAAACCAAAGAATATTCATGTCATGACACATCCATTGTTGTGCTGTCTTATGACTTATTTTACCCTTAATTTTTTTCATTTCCTGCTTTCCCCCTCCCCCACTTTTCAGCCTTCTGTCTTAATCTTTTCTTCTATGATGTCTCATTAAGTGTCCTTTAGTAGTTGCTTGGTTGGGGAAAGTACCTTTGATAGCAGAAATCACAGTGATCATCTTTATTCCAGTGCTTAAAATTTGTGGAGCAGTAGTGACTTCTTTGTGCTAAAATCAGCCTTTGTTTCAGTTTAAAAGTAATGTTTACCTTTGTTTTGGAAGCTCAGGTTTTTAGACTGACACACGTGTGTATGTATATGCATTCACATACAGGCAAAAAGGTGCATGCAGTGAATGTCTTTGAAGCTGTGATGGAGTAATTATAATTGTTCTGTGTGTTTGATGTTAGCTAGGAACTGTAAAATATTTGTTACTGAATATTTTATGTTGTCATGGTGATTGTGCTTATGTACAACACAGAAAAACACCCCTATAGTTTTCAGGTATCTGTTGGAAGCAGTGCAGAGAGGGTTCTGCTATACAGGTAGAGAACGTGATTATTTAGGTGCTTTATGTGCTTGTCTGTTATTTTTCTGTGTAGAAGTCTGAGCAAGGGTTGTTATTATTGCAGTTTAGTAATATCACTCGTGGGGTGGACCTAGTCTGTTTGTAGGTGTCTCCAAATTAGATGTGGATTTAGGAGGTGTGCAGGTGACTCCTCCAGCCACTAGCCGAGAGACTGGATTCGCTTCCCGAGGGAAAAGTGGAACTGCAATCCCCCCAAGTTCCACAGGGCTCTAATCAGCCTACTGTGCTGGTTTGAGCTGAAGTAGAGTTAACTTTCTTCACAG
>NW_008673237.1:50344-57324 GCF_000695815.1 Acanthisitta chloris
TGTGACAGGAGAGGGAACTGAATTGCCCTGTTTTCCATGCTGAGGGAATGGCATTGGCACCCCAATCTGAAGCAATGCTTGAAAACCCATCATTTGATGTACAGAGAAAATTAATGGCCTTGGGCTGAAAAGTAGAAGAAAATCTAAACTTAGCATGTAGGTTGGGGCAATATATGTGCAAGGAGATACTCTGCAGGATTTTTCTGAGTAGTTTCTTAAGTAAACTTAAGTATAGTTCTTACTTACATGGCAAGCATGGAAAGCTTGATCTTCTCTTCCAGAAGTCTTCCTAATACATGCAAATTATGCCCGAAAAATAGACATCATTATTGCAGAACTATGAAGGATCATGTTTACCATGTTTATTGCATTTAAAAAAAAAAGTGTACAAATGGAGGTGGTGCATCAGTAAATGTAGTGCTCTGATGTTAGGAGCCATAATCTGTGTCTTAACACATAGATTGTGTAAGTCTTCGTGGTGCTGTGTCAGAGCAGATACATTCAGCTGCACAATTCTGTGCTGTGGCTGTTGCAACCCTTCCACAGTTGTGGTGGTCGAAATCTGTGTGCTGAAGTAACCCTGCTGGGCAGGTTTGCAGTAAAGTCTCCAAAATATATACTTCATTTATACATATAGCCAAAGAGTTGAATTTTTATGAAAAGTGAAGAGGACCAGAGCAGAGGCTTAAGTGATACTTGATGACTGTGAAGCGCTAGATATTTGAAAATAAATCTAACTGTGAAAGTGTAGATCTCCTTTGTGGGAACTAATTTTCTTCCTCCTCAGGTGTCTGCAGTGTCTAACTGAAATTCAGAGGAGGAGGGAGGGAAAAGTTTGATCGTGTTATCTACCCTAGTATTTTTATCTATTGAAGAGATACTGGGCTTTGGGAAAATGTTTGTTTCCAGTGTATTATATTTCAGTACCCACATCACTCCTACAGTCGAAGAATAAAGCTGGGACTTTTTTATATTAAAAGAAAAAAGTTGCCTTCAGCTATTAGTTTTCCTGAATCCAAAGAGACGGGTGGGGTAGGATCAAAAATACTTACTTGATCAAAGTTATTGGCTCTGAAGGTATCCTTACCTATGTAAGAAAGATGAAAGGTGTTGTTTTTATTGCACGCTAGTAACAGTGTAATTTTGAACTAATTGGTGTTGAACTGCCAATCACCTAGGGGGAATGCAAATAGATACTCTTACAATTTCCTTTGAGGTACTGAAATCTTATGTCGGGGCTGGAAGAAAAACAGAATAATACCGTTAAATTGACCTTAAATGAGCTGCTTTGTGGCTTTCTTGGAGAATCCCTTCTAACTTTTCATTGCTAGTCCAAACAAGTCTCGTCTACCAATTTGATTTATTGGCTAGACAGCGCTGACATTGAACTTTGTGCGTGTTTGAAATAAAGCTAATGTTAGAGAGCTTTTAAGAATTTAGCTGCATCCTTTTCAAATACTCTTTTGACTGATCTGAAACTTTGCCTACCCCTCTTGTAAAATATCCTTTTGTATAGCAACCTGTTGTTTGCAGCTATTTTTAAGGAGGAACTACAACAGCACTTAGATATGATTCAGAATTTCTACTGGCGTGTCTCTTTGGGACTTAATGTGATCACACGGACTTGGTTGGAAAGGTTCCCATGAAATCAGTGTTTTGAGCTCTGGATTTTTATATCGAGGGGAGAAAACAACATATATATTGAACTGAGCTTTTCCTCAGAGACCCCTAAATCACTTGTGGAGAAGACAAAATATCAGATACTTACTTGAGTTTTCCTTCTTTTTCAACTGCTCCCATTAAAGTTCTTTTCCCACTGAGCTCTATAGCTATCCTTTTTCCCACCTCACAGTAATTAGTCATTCCATAAAACAGATGGTTTACACGTTTTTTTGGAGGAAATGCATCAGCACAAAACTTACTTATATAATGATAATTTGCCCCCCCCTTTTATTTTTTTTAAAAGACCAAACTTTTCCCTAGGAACCTGTGTGTTATGATTACTTACTTTAAAAAAATTGAGAAATTAAACAGACTTTCATATTTTAGGCACTTCAAATGAATAGAAATTGTTACAGAACAGCATTTGTAGGTCTTACTGGTTAGTCCTGGGATTAAAGAGATTAATATATTTGAAGCCCTGTAAATATTAGCTGTACCCATTATGTCACTAATATCCAAGATAAATGTTGAGGCATAGCCCAGAGGTTATGTGTTATATGCAAAAATGTGTGTGGAAGAAACATTTGATTAAACATTTAAAAATTAATTTTTGAAACAGATGTTTTATGGATGATTTGATTGCATTGAACAAATCAGTATTAATACTCTGCCATAAAAAGTATAACCCTCTTTTCTTGTACTGAAATTGCTGGATGGATGAGCAAACAACAGAAAACAAGGAAATAATGAGACTGGACTACAAAGCAGTGCTAGTGTGCCAGCAGCCTAAGTGCTGTTTAGTTTTTGTCGGCAAATGATCAAGATATGAAATAAAAGCCTGGACAAGAATATTAATTTCAGCTATTTTTAGGCACACTCTAATAAATTGATATATCTGGAGCATGGTGCTGTTTCAGGTTAGCCCACAGCCAGGGGTGAGGCTGAGGGTAGGGATTGGCCAACAGGTGAAGGGTGTGAATGTAAATGGAGAAAGATGATAAACAGAGAGGACTTTGGATTTGTTAAGGCCTTGAACTGTCACTACCACAGGTGTGTTTTGCAGAGTAAGACAGGGGAAATATGAGCCCTCTTAACTTATTTTCAGGTGAGATTATTCAGAAATAAAAGGGATGAAAGTGGAGCAAAGGTGCATGGAGAGTTTCTCATTGATCCCAGGAAGAATATTTCCAGTTTGTAATTGCAGAGAGTAACAGTTAAAGGATGAGATAGGAACTAAACCAGGAGATGTGTAGTCAGCTCTGAGGTCTGGTGTGCAGTGTTTGTAGAGGAACTGGCATCAAGGAGGGAAAACACAGTGTGCTTGTACTGGAAAAGAGGAGCCACTTTGCCTTTAAGTTGCTAAATAATAATGCCCTTGAAAGGCATCCAGAGATTCTTTACATCTTGATGCAAGAATCGTATAGCGATGTAAGAATGAGGCATTGGAGACATCTGTTACACCATGTCTGGTTGTGTTCCTGTGTGACAGCTCAGCAGTAGCTGTTCCCAGCACGACAGTGTGGGATCACAGGGATCACACTGAAACCTCTGATGTGCTCAATACTTCTGATTAGACAGAATTAGAAGTTCTTGACTAAACCTCTGTGTTTTGAAATGGAGTTGAAGAGCCTTATGGAAACACCTGCAGTTTGAAGTCACAATTGTTAATGTGATGCTTTCTAAATCTGAATTGTCACAGTTGTGTCTTACAGTACTATAGTCAGTCTCATCCAAAACACTGTCTTCTGTTTTAAAAGGTGTCTCTTCCATGGTGGAATACCAAACAGTAGAGCTGGAACGGGAGCTTGAAAAAGTGAAAAGCAAGAAAACAAATCTAGGTAATAAACTTCTCTCCAGTGTTTTATGTCGATTATAGTTTAATAAATGACCTTAAGGTGCTGTGTTTAGCTTGTGGTGGTCACTTGATTGATTCCAGTTTATTCTTAACTGAATTTGTGCCCTTCATATTATCATAGTTTCTATAAATACAGTATGTGGAATCATTGTGCCCTTCCAACAAACAAATGTAAGTAGGGAGTCTGATTTGGATCTTATTTTTAGCATAATTTTAGAGAAATTGTAACACTTGGCTTCCTTGCTTGGAGCTCAATACCATGGTCTTTTCATATGTAATAAGATGCTTATGATTATTTGGGTTAATCTAAGTCCATTACTTTCCTTTCTGATTTTGAATTAGTTCTATAAAAGTCAAATTGTGTTTAAGAACAGTAAAATAATTCTTAGCAAGTTTGTGTCCTGTAAAAGTGAAAAGTGATACTTCTGGTAATGGCAGCAGCTGAACAGGGATTTCCTTACTTGTTTAAAGGTTTGTGGGATTTTTGCATTTGTCAGTGTGTTATGTGCAAAACTAAGACTGTGGTAAGAAAAAGTTGTTTGGTCTTTTTGCACATGCAGGTGATGTCTAGTGAAGTTAGACTTGTCTTTCTTGCCTTACAAGAAAAAAATACTGTTTAAATATCTGAAATTCTGTTCTATTCCTTTAGGCCATGCTAAAATGCACATGTAAACAGCACATTTTAAAATTCAGTATCTTTTAGACTTTGTAGAAGTGCTGTGTGCCAGGGGAAGAAAAAAAGCTATGGTGAAACATGCCTGTAAACAAGAGAGAAAAATCTGCTTGTCTCTGTCTCCTCAGTCTTTCTCTAAAGAAGCTTCATGTTTTTGGCATTGCTTGGTACAGCTCTGTAGGGTGGATGCTTTTATGAGCTGGTTGGTGTTTATTCCAGATAAGGTTACTGTTGCTACCTATAGTTATAACAAGAGCTTATAGAAACTGAATGATTCTTGTTTTATTCCAAGGTGATCTATTGCATTAAGCTTCTGGGTTTTTTTCTCTTTTGAACAGAACGGAGGAAAAAAGCTTCTGCTTGGGAAAGGAATTTAGTCTATCCAGCTGTGATGATATTGCTACTAATTGAGACTGTAAGAATTTTTGCTCCTTATTTTCCCCTTTTTCTATTTCCCCAAAAAATTATGAAGAGTTCTTTGGTCATTTGGGGGAATAATTTTAAAATTTTGGGGTAAAGTGTTTAAGCGACAATCTCGATTTTCTTGACCATTTTAGGTGAAGTTGACATTGTGAAGTCTGGTGGGGATAAATGTATAAGTTTTAAAATGTAGAATACTTTTAAATAACAACTGTTTCTACTTCTTTATAGTCCATCTCAGTTCTCTTAGTTGCTCTCAACATTCTTTACCTGTTGGTTGATGAGACTGCAATGCCAAAGGGATCAGGGGTAAAGTAAACTTCTCTTATCATTTTCTTAACTTTAATAAAGCTCTGGACCCCTTAGAGAAGTGCAAGTGAGATTTTTCATAACTTTAATAAAGCTTTGGACCCCTTAGAGAAGTGCAAGTGAGAACTTTAATTAAGTGAGTGCTTTAATACCAAAGAAACTAGTGAGCCTCAACCTTGACTTTGCTTCTGGGTTTTATTCCTGTGCATGCACAAACATTTATTACGTGTCATGTTAGAGTGAGTTTTTTAATAAATCTAGTGCAGAAGCTTATGTATATACAGGGATTCACTAAAGCAAATCTGTAATCTGGAGTTTGCATTTTACTTATGTTTCCTACTTTTATACAGACTGGAAATGTTCAGTTTAAGAAACTGTGGTTAAAACCAATATGAAAAGCTTGTCTTTTGTGTTCCCCTCAGAAAACATGACATTTTCCACTTCTTTACTATAAAAATACTTGAAGTAAGTAAAGAACAACACGTTGACTAGTACTGCCTTTAGTCATGAGGGATGTTTTCATGCTTTGCCCTATGTTTAACTGGGTATGAGTTTGCAGAGCTGTATGAGGTGTTCAGTGGTGATAGCCACTTTACCTGTGTGGTTGCAAATAACTGTAATTGTGTAACTTTGAGACATCTTATTTTAGTTTCCAGAGCAGTGGACTGTGTATAAAGCACAGCCTGGTGTGTAGATGCAGTGTGCATCCCAATTGAGTCATTACCTCTTCTGGCCTAGTCATACATTTCACTGCAGTTTGAAAGCTGCTGATACCATTGCATGGGATGGGGAACTTGCAGGTTAGGAGATCACAACAGCCCTTAAACACTGAATTCAGAAAAGGCTGCATTTCATGTAAGATGTTAGTTTTTTTTTTATTTTCTTCTTTTTTTTTTTCCTGGTAGAAGTTAACTTTAGGTTTTTTTTATTTTTTTCTTTTTTTTCCTGGTAGAAGTTAACTTTATGAACTGTTTCATGTGTCTTACTAAATTATACAAATTTATTTTTTTTCCTTGTAGGGACCTGGAATAGGAAATGCATCCCTATCCACCTTTGGTTTTGTGGGAGCAGCACTTGAAATCATTTTGATTTTGTATCCTTTCTCTAAGAGTTCTGTCTGTTAACAAGTATTCTCTCTAGTTTTCTGGGACACTGGTAATTTACTAAGACACCTGCCTGCAAAGAAGAGAGATAGGTCAGTCCTTTTAAAACACTAGAAGTGTTTTTGTTTTTTCCTTTAGTTCTTAAAACTTTTAGGTGGCTGCTGAGAACTTGAGTGAAACTTGCATTCCTTGGAGGTTCATTTTTCCTTGATTCTCACAGCTATCTTATGGTATCCTCTGTCGTCGGCTTCTACAGTCTTCGTTTCTTTGAGAATTTCACTCCCAGGAAGGATGACACAACTATGACAAAGGTAAGGTGCAGTCTGGGATGGGGATGGCCCCTCCTCTCTCTCTTGCCACCCAAGACAAACTGACTCTCTTAGTAATTGCCCTGAATGGCTCATTTGCAGTGATCAGTATTTGTTTGTAAGCTGCGTAAACACAAACTGGAAGATTTTCAAAATGCTGAATGAGTGGGAAAAAGGATGTGCTGTGTTTAGTTTGGATGGCATCCATTCTCTTGTGAAAAGCCAGGAATGGCAGAGCTTGTTAACTGGCTATAGAAAAAGCAAGCAAAAGAACTTTTTTCAAAGGAAACGTATTGCTAATGAGTAACTTTGATTGTGCTAACTGTACTTCAGGGAGCTTGTTTGAGATCTGAACAACGTGGTTGCTGGAAGTAATACAGACAAAGTAATTCAAATTTGAATAATTAAACTAAGACTGAGGAGGTCTATTCAGCAACGTTTTGCAGTCTGAGGCTAATTTGACTTTCTGCAATTTAACACTGGCTTGAGAATAACAAATGCTGTTACCTAATGCAGAGGAACATGCTTAGATTTTTGGCAAACTATTCACACAGCTAACAAGGGGAGATGATCAGTAACCAAGGAACAGATGTTGAATTTAATGGTTTTTTCAATGTGCTTCGTTGCTTGTTTGGTTGTGTTTTTTTTTT
>NW_008673238.1:0-16370 GCF_000695815.1 Acanthisitta chloris
AAGAGCTAAAACTGAAGAAGGCAACATTCTCCTCAGTCTTTCAAGTTCATGGAGATATCCAAAACACCTTTATCAGCTGAACAGGTTTCATGAAGATCTCTGCAAAAATGGCTCTTCCACTTAAAGGGCTGGGGCAGCTCATGCAAACTAGTTGAGGCACATTTGCATGGCACAGGGCAAGGCAGATAATGAAGGTAGTTAAATGTTTTTTAGCTTGGAAGAAATACACAGCCTCAGGGAAACCCTTAGGAGATGTAAGCTTTTTATTTCCTCTACAAGCAAAGGTGTTTGAATGTCTGGCTTTTCAAGTGTGGTGCAGAAAGTCTGCACAGAAATCACCAAGTGAAAGACTGAGGTTTGAATGATCAACTCTTACCACCATTTTATAAAAGATCCTTCTTAAAATGAACACCCCAGTAAAGGCATAGATCATAATTTGTTAGAAAGAAACTCCAGTTAGCTTAGTTGCAGCTGTAGGACACTCAAAAGACAAATCTTTCTCTTCCCTAAATAACCTTTCAACAGAATCGGATTCTTTCTGCCATATTAACTGTCTATGTTTAAGAATTCTCTACAGTTCTCAGATTAATACCACCCAGTCTTTCACTAATAAAACAATCTTTTCCTTTGCCCTTTCTAAGTTGAAGCTTATGCAAATTATATCCAAAAAGATAGTCTTTGTATTGGTTCTCCAGTGATGGAAGGGTAATTTGCTTTCTCTGTGTCAGGTAATGCCACCCTCACACAGATGCTTGAACGCTGGTTCAATTTTCTTGATCATCAGTAATAATGACATCTGTTAGCCTGATTTTATACCAGCACTGTGCAAGGATTTTGTTATTTTACAAACTTATGCCTCTGATCTTTTCTGATGCTCTCACTGCATGAAAATGCAACATCACTACAATGGTGTTGAATACACCAGCTAGATTTTATAAAAGAAGTCTTGCCTTTCATGGAAAATACAGGGAGGTGTGAGCTAATCAACAGATTGCCCAAAAGCCACACAGACAGAAGTGTGGCATGCCTTAGAACAGGCAGGGAAGTATGTGCTATGAATTCTGTAGGTGTCAGTCTACAAAAATCACTTGACACCTTATTACAGCCATAACAAAAAGTGTTTTGAAAATTATGTTGTTATATGATTTTTTGATAGATTTAAAAAAAATTATCCTTAAGCACTCTTAGAGATGCCCAGACTTCCTCCAAAATGCCAATACCCAAGTTCTCAAAGCCACTATATGACTGGTCAGCAATGGAATCTCTTCCATGGGAAGATTACAAGATCCACCATTTTCAGAAGAGAAACACTGAATATGGCCCTCTCCTTGAGATGTGCAAAGGTTGCCCTTACATATAACAAACTGCCAGAATTTTGGCAGAACTCTGAAGTAAACAGGGTAAAGAGTTCACTTATTCTTTCTTCAAACTTTCTTTTATGCTGGGGCAATCCAGAACAGCAATTGTCTCAAGTGGTCTCCCACAGCATGGATCTACATTCCCCAGGTGTGGGCAAAGCCAGTCGAAAAGCCGCTTTCTTTCCTCCTCCACGCTTCTACTCCATAGGAACTGAGTAATTCCTGGTTTGAAATTATTATTATTTAAATGAACATAACTTCTGCAGGACCCAGTTGCAGATAAGGGCCTGTTGGATCTGAGATTTTTCAAACACACAGCAAGAATCTAGCCCATTGCACAAAGGCTTCATAGTGCTGCTAGATACAAGAGAAGCAGAGCAGAAAAGAAGTGAATGACTTGCCTAGGTAATTCAGCAGGTCAGAATAATTTACATATCCCTCCTGGCCTCCAAACCCAGCATATCCATCAGGCAGAGCTCTTCTAAAGTGCTTAAAGTTCAGTTTTGCGATTTGCTACGGAAACAACTGAATAAAATAAAAGTGGGAAAACCCTTTTGAACACCAGGGATCTTTCTCCCCTTTAATAAAGAAATAACCCAGGTGAGTAGGATGGTTCCAAAAATAAGTTTTTGACACCTTTCAGAGATAATCTAGGAATTTAAATACTTTCAATAGCTTCAAATAATACTGTTGGCTGTGGTTTATCCTGCATGGCTCTGATAGCAAAGCAGTTGGTCCTAGCAGATGTCAGAGCTTTCAGAAAGTAACATGAGTTTGCAGCATTGTGTTTTGTACACAGCATCCAGCTGCTTGCCATAGTATTTCTATTCTCCATCTCCCATTCCTTCCTGGCAAGAAAAAAAGCCAGCAGAAAGGGATTAAGCCTCATGTCTAAATTGAATCAAACCTGGAAACAGTATTTTCATCATTAACTGATTTTGTGGCACCCTTCGCTGTGAAAGAATGAGCTTTTAAAAATTAAACTTGTTAACCAACGTCTAAAACCAGGCAATAAAGAAATTAATAGGAGTGAGTCGGCAAATTTACAGCTGAGCTAAAGAAACTCGTGTTGATGTAAAGATTGGAGCTCTTTCTCAGATCTGCTACTGAATCATGCCACTCAAGAATAGCATTTATTTTCAATGTCTGTACACCGGATTTTACATTCTTAGTTAGAAACCTTCCATAAAAAACTTTCCAGAGGTCATAGAATCATAGAATCATGGAATAGTTTGGGTTTGAAGGAACCTTTAAATGCCATCTAGACCAACACCTCTGCAATAAGCAGGGATGACTTCTACTAGATCAGGTTTCTCAGAGCCCCATGCAGCCTGGTCTTGAATGTTTCCAGGGATGGGCCACCCACCACCTCTCTGGGCAACCTGTGCCAGTGTTTCACCACCCTTGTTGTAAAAAAATTTCTTCCTTATATCTTACCTAAATCTACCCTCTTTTAGTTTAAAACCTTTTACCCCTTGCCCTGTCATTACAAATCCTACTAAAATGTTTGTCCACATCTTTTTTATAAGCGCCCTTTAAGTACTGAAATATTTCTGCATAGCTTTCTCTACTCCAGGCTGAACAACCCCAATTCTCCCAAGTCAATGACATTTGTCTCTGTACTATGTAATATTCTACCACTGCTACAGAATATGCAGCATTTCACATATTCACTTCAGCATCTAAAGAAGAAAGAATGCACACAAAACTACAGAAATTCACTGTTTCCTAGGCAGTTTTCCTTGTGCTGCATATACTGAGGAGTATGAACTTACAGTAAATTGCAAAAAAAACCCACTTGAATATGGACAGAGAAGTAGACTTCTCAAAATGCATTTATTAAATAGTTGTAGAAAGTGAATCATTTTGCAAAATGAAAAGAAGAAAGCAAAAAAAGGTTTTCACTAGTGTAGCTCTTGTGAGAGTTTAAACCCTAAAATAACCATACATAGGGAAATTTAACTTTGTTTTCTAACACATTCCTGTGATTCAGGAATATAAGATCTCATGCATTGAACTTACTATGCATGTGATCACACATAGAGAACATGAGGAAATGTACAAGGACATGTCACTATTTGTGAGAGATGTAGGAGCGAATCTCCACCATCTTAAAGTTGGAGACTTTTGGTGGTACTAAATAATGATTGGTAATGAAAAATGAGGAATCATATCATAAAATCATAGGATGGATTGTGTTGGAAGGGCCCTCAGCAGGACCACCTTCCACTAAACCAAGTTGGTCGGAGCCTCATCCAGTCTGGTCTTGGACACCTCCAGGGATGGGGAGTGCACAAACTCTCTGGGCAACCTTTCCAGTGTCTCACCACCCTTATAGCAAAGAATTTCTTCCTAATATCTGATTTAAATCTACCCTTCTTCATCTTAAATGGCCCAAATAACAGCAGGGGAAGTTTAGATTCGTTATTAGGAAAAATTTCTTTACTGAAAGAGTGGTCAGGCATTTGGACAGGCTACCCAGGGAAGTGGTAGAGTCACAAGTGGAAGTGTTCAAAGGATATGTGGATATGTCAGTCAGGGATATGGTTTAGTGATGAGCATGATGGTGCTGAGTTGACAGTTGAACTCGATGAATTTAGAGGTCTTTTCCAATCTTAATGATTCTATTATTCTCTTCTATTCTCTGATGCAACATGAGATCTTATAGCTTTGCTTTCATTGCCATAAGAGAAATGAGACATCTGGCTCTCAGGAAGTGAAGCAGTAGTTTATATCAAAGCTTTAATGTGCCATGCAAGGACCTTCTTTACAGAAATGAAGTCTGGAGGCCACCAAGGAGAAAGGAAATAGTGTAAGTTAAAAATGAAAATGTCAGCGATTATCCTAAAATGTGATGTACTTTTACATTCATAGCTAGAGAATTTCCAGGCACAGAAGGGCAGCAGACCTTGTGCTACTGGGCATATATACATAACATGACAGGAAGTGCTCACACACCAAAAGCTTCAATTAAAGAAGTAGTCAGACAAACCTGTCTTCATTTTTCTTCAAATTTTATTATCTTTGCTATTCACCCTCAAGGACATCAATTTTCGAACTCAGCTTTAAAGTCTGTAAAGGAGTTCAGAAGCTGTTGCCATATAGAGCGGCCCCTAGGCTTAATGTATTAATGTCTGTCTCAGAATAAGTTCCATCCTCATTCACACAGAAATAGGCACATTCACCTTTCCTTCAAAGTGAAATGGGCACCATCTCTCATTACCATGGCATTTAATCGCACACAGAAGATGTCATCCCACTTAACAAAAAATGTCATCTTGCAGAAATATGCTCATTAATATTAATTATAAATAACTATTCATGATAATTAATAGTAAGTTATTTATCTTCTTTTAAAATTATGTAACAGAGAGAAACAAGGAAGATGGATGTCAATACATATGACAGATAGAGATATATATAGATATGATGGAGCATCGCCCATCATCTGGGTCTCTGGGAGCCTAACAAACTCCTCCCCAGTTTTCTCTTATTTCCTCTTCCAAATTGATTTCTTCAGAGTAAGGCAAGGAGAGAACATTATGTCATCTCCATTTTCACTTCCAAGCTCATGTGGCATTAGAAGCTTAGACTTGAGGAATATCGGTCTGGAGTTATTCTGAACCCAATTATTCTATAACCATGAGAAAGGAGAATATAGACATTTGCAGATTCACTTGATGTTTTTTGTTAAACTGTAGATTCCAGTAATGAAAGAATAAACAACCAGGAACTGTATTTATGAGCCCATTAAAGGAACCATCTAAGGAAACTGCAGTTAAAGTCTGTTTATCATTGTTCCTGTATACTGCTTTCGGAAGCTTAAATTTAATGAGCTATAAAAAATAAAACAAGCTATTTCCAAACAATTCTCACAATTTAAATAATAATTAACAAATAAATCCAGCAACAACAAAAGAACATAGCAAGTAAGAGATGGACCCCTAGTTGGGAGAGGCTGTGCCTAACTCTGTACCAGCGATCCCATGTCCAAACTTGGCATAGATGAGAGCCAACACATTGGTTCCCAAGGAGTTACACCACAACCATGCCAGCTGAGTGCAGCTAACACCAGTTACCAGCCTATTCCAGTGGATATCCACGAGCAGAATAATCCACCATGCTGTACTTAATATTTAAAAGCGAAGGGAAGCCACTCTGGGTTAAGAGAGGGTGCAGATGAGATGGGGGGTATCATTTCCCTAGAAGCATTCAAAAAACATGTGGATTTGGCACTGAGGACATGGTTTAGTGGTGAACATGGCAGTGTTGGGTTAATGGTTGGACTTGATGACCTTAGAGGTCTTTTCCAGCCTTAAAAATTAAATGTCCTTGGCTGGGAAAATTTCTGTACAGTACCCAGAAATAGGTAGGAATGCCTTTTGCAACAGGTGGCCTTATCAATACCAAAGTGATTCATTGACTTCAACTGATAGGTAGTAGAAGTAGCAAAAAGGGCATATAACTCAAGGGACCAAACTTACTTCTTAAATCTCAGAAGTAGCTTAACCCCTGAATAGAGAAGAATAACACGCATGAAACTCAGCCCACAGGTTGTATTTCAGATACTCTCCTTCCTTCAGTACCTAAATATTTGCATAGCTGTGACCCTGAGTGTTGACCCAATTCCATTCCTACACATATCAGTGACTACCAACCTGAGGAATTAACAAATATTCCAAAAATACTCTGAGAGAAATCAAAATCTTTTTACCTCCCCAGAAGCAGCAGTAATGAGAGCACTGCTGAAGCAATAACAAGTACATCTCTGCCTTATGTTAAGCAAAAGAGAACACGTAATGTAACAGGCTTGGAAGGAACATAAAATAAATGATCATGTTAACATTAAAGCGGATTAAATAAGTCACAGTACATTAAATTACTTTGTCTGCCTTTGTACACTCCTCAGGTGCTACTGTGTTGAAAACCATATGGGACAATTCAGTTTTCCAGGGAAAAAGCTGTAGCATTGAAAGTTGAAATTTGCACAGTCCTGTGGGAACTGAGTCTCTTGTAGCGTTCAAGCATGACGCTGTACCTAAATAATGGGGATATTCAGCAAGTAAGGTGCCTTTCTCTTTACACTAATGAGTCTTTATATTAAAAATGTGTCTAGTTTGAGAACAGGTCCATAGGTTGCTACTTATACTGAATATTATCCCACCAGGGAACAAAACATTCTAATGCAAAATTAATTTTAAAATGAGGTTTCAAGGCAAGACATTTACGTTGTGTCTTCAGACATATGGTTAGAGAAAAAAAAGTGTTTACCACCACCTAGATAACAGTGCCCCTTTTGATCTGTTTCACACCATTGCAGCTCTGCATTGTCTTGAGTTTGTCAGTTTGATTGTCAGTTGTTGGTTCTCAGATGTTCAGAAACAGATCTATGTCCATAACTGTTATTTTAGCTCTTCATTCCCAGCAGGAAAAAGTAGTAGCTAGGTGTCTAACTCTTAAAGGAGTTACGCACAAACACCACTCAATTTTAAACTTTTAGAGTAGAAAAAAATAAAAATCCATATATTTAGTCCAATTATTTAAATATTGTTTGAGTGCATCTACACTAAAAGCACTGAGATGTTTTCTGGTAGTAGTAATTTTGCTGTATAAATATGTAGTTCTTCTCTCATAAGGAATGGAAAGCACCATCACCAACTTCAAATAGTGACAGAATGAACTCCAAGCAATCTTGAGTTGAGTGTCACGGGGAATTACATAAGGCTCAGATTGTTTGACTCATACTCTTTGGATGTCCCACCATTTAGTCCAGAAGAAACTTCATGGTAAATGTTATATGCAAATGATAAAATAAAATTAGAATAAAAATATTTATTTTATCGCATGATGGAGGAGGCCAAGACTTGTTCTCCTTTCTTTCTAATGAGTTCTACATAAGTGAGCAGAATTCAAGAGCTTACTCTATGCATTTCATTTAAGCAAAGAAACTAGATACTAGGGTTTGAACCAAAATGAGATAATATTTCATTTTTTCCCTAAATTCTTAGAAATCTGAATATTGTTTTTTAGCATCATCAGTTGTTTTCAACTCTAGTTTGTCCAGCACCATGATTTCTAGCAGACCACGGCTCCATGAGAAAAGACTCAGCAATAAAACCCAGATTTGTCCAAACCACAGAGGTTACATTTATACTCATAAATTACATTTATGCTACATTTAGACTGATAAACTGCACCAGAAAGTATCCTCAGAGACTGGAATTCAATCAGCTCTACAGGTAAGGTGCTATATCAATCCCTGGCCATGCATTTGGCCCCAGCCTGGTTAGTTTCCATGTGAGCAATTTCTGGGAAGTGTTCACGAATTAGCACGCACCACGGACCACTCTCAATAGGCAGCTTGGATGCAGGCATACACCATGGACCATTCTCAATAGGCAGCTTGGATGC
The DNA here is from genome assembly GCF_000695815.1 of Acanthisitta chloris. NCBI lineage: Eukaryota > Metazoa > Chordata > Aves > Passeriformes > Acanthisittidae > Acanthisitta > Acanthisitta chloris. The sequence continues at coordinate 7,770 of NW_008673238.1, forward strand.
AGGCATCCTGCAACGAAGGCTGAGAGGTGTTAACATTATGCTCATGCCAGTAGTCTTATCAACAGAAAACAATTGTCACCATGTTTAATCTACTAGTAGACGGGTAGCCAGAGAGTCCAGGTATTTGAAACAAACATAAATTATCTTGTTGCAGTACATTTTAGATATAAGGAATATTTGGATCCTATGACCAGAAGGCAGTTGTTTACATAGGCAGTGTCCTGAGATTGCACTTTAATTAATGAAGAGTATCCTTATCTGATTCCTTTTTACTGTCAAAGAATCTCTGCTTAAGGAGAAAATAGCCTGTGCAGATACACAGTTAGGCAGGAGACATACTAACCTTGACATGGTGTGTAACTGTGAGTTATTTAGAGGGTGCTGTTCCTGAGATCAAACATTGTAAGTCTGCTCCAGTTTTGCTTGAAGTATGTTGTCTTCATAGGACTTCTCTCTCTACTCAGTTTCAATGGACATATTTCATTGTAATAGATCTTAGGGTATTTGGAATTTTGCTTTAAAGTCCCAATATTTAGGAGCCCTTGATCACACGAAAATCTTAAATTTCAGTGTGGATAACGGTCTTGTGATTTCAGGGAGTTGGGGGTGGGAGAAGGGAGGGGTGGGGAGAATGAATATTGAAAATGCAAACATTGCAGTCTTCAAAGCCATTAAGAAATATCAAGGATCTGTATGTTACCTAATCATGATTCTTGCTCAAATTCAAGGCTGGAAATGGGAGAGGAAATGTAGTGGTATTTATGAATGTTTAGGCAGCATGATAGTGCATCCTAGTCCCAAGCAGATGATGTGGCTGAGTGTATATACTGGTATAAATATGTTAGTATTAGTTTATATGCTGCCATTGCAGCACATTTCAGAGTACAACTGCTAACTTCCCAAGAAAATGATTCCTCTGATTTTTTATTTTTTTGCAACTAAGTCAGAAAAAAATCAAAAACATTTTTAAGAAAGATATTTTTACTGCAAATTCCCAAAAGAGTCTTTCTCTTTGCTTTCATGTCACACTAGACATTCTTTAATTCCCCAGGTTAGCATGTGAACAAAATTATTGATAAACAGATGCCAAAACAAATGGACAAAACTGCTATTGTGTAAGGATTTTATCTGCTGTAGCGTCATTCATTAAACAGATCCCTTTGCATATTTCAGACAGCTTTTGATAAAATGCTTCTTCCCTTTGCTGCTACACTACCATTAATTGACTGACCACGTAATAAGCATGAAAGTTCAGTAATTATATGCTTGATTAGTGAATATTCTTTTCTGAGCTGCACTACAAAGTCATTTAATTTATATTATGGTTATTGCCCCATTCTTACGTGCCGATTCACTGTGCGTATGTATAGGTACTTTTATATGTAACCTGGAATCACCAGCTAGGAAACTGTAGCAGCCTATTCCCTGGGTTAGTTGTCCATATCATGAGACATTTGTTAAATATACAGCGTATTTTCTTATATTTGATTACAGGCAGATGGGACTGCACCCTGCCGCCTGCTATGCCCTCTCTGCCAGCTACTTGCAGTGTGACCCTGAACTCTCTCTCGTGCCCTCATGGCTCCCATTGATGTAGGCTGTAAAGACCCCAGCAGCGTAGCTGCTATTTAAATAAATAGACTTGTCCTAGCCTTGAAAATCTTCACGCCTTTGACCAGAAGTCTGTCTGTGCTAATTGTTTTCCATTGCTTCATTACAGTGTCTTCAGGCATAAGTCTCAATCTGTTCCCAAGTCCACATCTGCCTACAATCCCATCTGCACAGAGGCAGGCTGGAGCATACTAAAGTGTAAATGTCTACCTCTGATCAGAGCAAAATTATTGTTTGCACCCTTCATGTGTGATTATCTCCATCCTCCAGTTTGACAATATTCTTCCTGAAACCTAATTTTCTTTAATATCCAGTGATGTCCTTTCAGCAGTACAGTACAACTTGTATTGTCTTTCCTATATTATTTGCATTTTGCAAATTCAGTGTCTCACTAGCTACCACATGAATCAAGGAGATTAATATTTTCTTTTAATAAAAGACTATCTGCTTCATATTTTTATTTTTTAATTTCTGAAATATGTGCAGGAACATATATATTTGGTGTTGGTCTGGTTAGTTAATTTTAAGTGCCCAACTTAAATGGATCTTTATTTCTTGAAAATGGTCAGCTTTGTTTTTTCTTTGCTTCATCTGAGTTTTATGAACTTCTGTCATAAGTGTTTATTTGAATAGATTGTTTTTCAATTATATCATCTTTCTAATGGTATCCAAGTCACCTCTCCTACTCATGTCATGTCGTTCATTACCTTCTCATCACGATTTCTTCCTAGCACTCTCCAACTTTATGTTTTACACTGGGATTTCCCTTGTTTTCAGCAACATTCTAGAGTGTCTCTTCTCTGTCCCTGAAGGTATCACGCATGTTTCTGCTTGCCCCATCTCCACCAGTTGGCTCCCCACAAGCTTAGAAGAGAATATTCTTGCTTTGTGCACAAGAGAATCCTCTCACTGCATGTTTAAATATTTGAAGGGAAGCATTGCCACTGTCTTGTGGTTTTTAAAATTTTTTTCCAATGTCATATGCATGACGAGAAATAGTTTCATTTGGAAAACCTAAGCATTGTACACCTTATACCATGCAGCACATCAGGGCACACAAAAAGTATTCCACAAATTAAATTTGATCCTCTTTGACACAGCATTTTTATACAGCAGGACCTCTCCATTATTATACAGTTGTACATGTAGCATATGTGGAAGAAAATCCGGTTATTTTAGAAGACAATTATTTTGATGTTGATGAAGCCAAGGCTTGCAAGGTGTATGGCAAAATGGTGTTTGTCCTTAGCTTACACAGATAAGAACAAATTCTCAGTAACTTCTGCAGAGCTATAAAAATTTTCACAAAGAAAAATACCGTCAACACCTTCTGGGGAATAAGAGACCAATACAGAGTTCTCTACCTGACCTTTCCAAGAAGGGCATTATTAAAGATTTATTCCTTCCAGAATTCTAATTGGCTTCTTTTGGTGACCTTTTTGGATAACGGTTATGTTTTTCTCAGACTTTACAATGCTCGCATGTAGGAAATTCCTTTACTGCCCTGACACAGCAACTGAATTCTAATCTGCATCCTAACTCCATCACCCATTCTCAATAACATCATGCTGAAGTCTTAAGCAAAAGAATTTTTGTTGTGATTTTTTTTCATAGATGCTTTACCTCTTATTCCTAAATCCTGAAATAAACCACCACCAAACTAAACTTTAAGGAAAGACTGGACATGGTACTTAGTGCCTTGGCCTAACTGACATGGTGGTGTTAGGTCACAGGTTGGACTCAGTATCTCAGAGGTCTTTTCCAGCCTAATTGATTCTGTGATTTTGTAAATATCAGACTAGATTTAGGGAATGGTCTAATGACACAGAAAAAGCCTACCAAGATCAAAAAAGCATATGAGCAGATGATGCACTGCTAGTGGCCAGCTGCTTAATTGGTTTTAATACAGTTGTATTTACCTTGTTTTGTGTGTCCAAGCACCAGGCTTGGCCTGTGTCTTGCATCTGTAGTGTCTGTAGGGTGCAGGTCCCAAAGTGAATAAAGTTCTCTCCCACAGTAGGATTTCTCCAACAGGTGACTACTAGCAGTGCTATAATTGGAGCTAGGAAGCTCTGAGGATTATTTGTATCTGTAGTATGGATGACATGGGTAGAAGCTCTGGAATGGATCAGCTTTATTGTACAGATACACCTACTTGTGAATCTTATCACTATTCATCCTGAGGGTGTAAATATGGAGCCAGACTCCTCTCAGTTGTGCCCAACAAATTGACAAAAGGCAATGGACACAAATTGAAATACAGAAAATCCTGTTTCAACACAAGAAAAATAAATTTTACCCTGCAGGTTGTCAAACTCTGGAATAGGTTGTCAAAAGGGCCCATGGAGTGTTCATGTGTGGAGACTAGACGCAGCCTTGAGAAATCTTCTCTAGTTGACACTTTTCTGAGGTCATCAACATAGAATTCAAGAGGTCACTTCCAATACTCATGATTCCTCATTTTACTGCTATAAACAAAGGAAAAAATCTTGTTGCATTTTCTTTTTCCTGGGAAATAATTTGATTTCTTTCTCCAGCTGAAATGTGTATAATTGTTTGGATATTACAGAGTGTGGAATTTTTATTTAAAACATTATATTAATCTTTTTCTTTCTCCTTGACAGATTCATAGTCCGTTTGGAAAATATTTTTATTGAAATTTTATGAAGGTGAGTTTGTTCCATATCATTCTACCATGACCACATTACATGTTAGCCAGAACAAAACCTCTAAACAGAATTTAAAGTTCTGTTGCTTAGGATATTACCTCTCATTTTTACCACTCATTTCAGTTGTAAAATATGTGGCCTTCTGCCAGCATTATTGTGCCAGTGTCCCATATGAATGTTAAGCAGGCAACAATGATGCACTGTAATTACAGTGCTTGAAATGATTGGAAATAAATTGGCACTCCAATTATAGATGCATGAAAGAGGCTCCAGTATATCACAGTCAGTCCATTAATTTCTGAAATAGCTCAGGCGATCTCACTATTTTAGTGACATTCTTATTCACTGCTGCAATGAATCACAGTGAACAGTGGGGCCTGGAAATTAACAAGTTGAAGGACATTTGAAAACAAAAGAACTTAAACCATTCCATGTTACTTTGTGCCCTGAAGTGAAAATAACCTCCAAAAGTAATATTGAAACCTATTTGGTGCATTTTGCAAAAGAAAATGTAGTTTTTGGTCTCACCCAATGCCTTCAGACAATTTACACAGTTTTCCAACTGAGCATGGAAGTAATTTTATGGAAATCTGCACAGTAAGCACATCCACATTTCTACAGTGTACTACAAATATTTTAATGGCAAACTCAGGACTGCAAATGTAAATACTGCATGTTATGTTTGCTTATCTCAGCAGGGTACTTCTCTCAAGATAACACATTATTAACTTGATATTGGTAAACCAACCCAGGTGACATGAGAATTGAGCCTGTGACAAACACCTATGGTGAATCCCATCTGTACAGAAACTTAAATATTTTCTGTGCATGGATTCACCCCAGTTGCCCCTTTGGTTCACCCTGAACCTTAAAAATGCTTTGTTTTCTCCTGATCTTGTGCTGTATGAGGTTACCATCAACTCATGATTAACCTGTTTTCTCTGAGGCTGCAGCAGAATAAAGGAAAAAGAGGAAAAAAACAACATCACCGAAGGATATTGGAGAAATCAAAATCTCTTCTTTAGCAGTTCAGGAAACTTGAGTCTGGCAGTGTGGCTCATCTCTCATAGAAGTCAATGTAATGTCCACTGTCAATTTTGTTGAGAATCAGATCAAGTCCAGAAGAGCACTTTACATTTATCAAAGTGCTGTGCAAAGATTACCTAATTGAACCTCTATCATTATAAACTTCTTTGAGAGGGGAAAAATGAAAACATCATATTTTTAATAGCTGTTGCTTGCCCCAACCTTTCACACTAAACCTAAAATCCCATGACTAAAATGAAAAAGGTTTTTATTTTTAACATTTCATTCGCTATTCCCTTGACTTGGATCAATGTGTTTGGAGGAGGTCATTGTCAAATTACTAACTTTTTAGATGTACAATTTAAGTCTAATTAGAGGTCTGATGGAACTCTTTCAGTGAAATGAACTCATTCAAATAGGAGATAATTTAAGATCATTCACTAAGGACCTTTTCTACTTCCATACAGAACATAAAATTTTTATTTCATCTTACAATATAAATTAAACTTGATAAAAGAGGTGTGGGGTTTGTTCAAAACTTAGGGATTTATATAAAATGTACAAGTTAATACTATCCTTTCCTCTTGGTGGTATTATGAATTAGGTTTCTAGCAAACTTGCAGAACTTTCATATACTATAGCTTTTTTCAAAATACCTTTCAATCTCCTTGCTGTCTCTTGATTTTGGTACTATGTGAGCTTTCTGTCCAGAACTACTTGAAAAATGTAGTTCTAAAGTTCTTATTAAAAGTGGTATCTCAAAGAAAAGAACAATTGCCATACAATAATTAGATGGGAAGTTTTTCTCCTGGAAGGTCTTAAGACTTACACCAGGATGGCATTTAAATCTGAATGCTGATAAACTCTGTTACCCTCCCTGTTTGCTCCCCTCCCTGCAAAACAGGTTTGTAGGGTCCTGTTCATTCAGCATTCATCATCAAACTGCCTGACACAGCATACTGTTTGTTTGTCAAATTGCTTATTTTGACTTTATAAGTGCTCTATGCTGATTTTGAAAGCCTATTCCTGACGTAAACTATGGGCTCCTATTCCCACATGCAAATGACATGTGTTGTCACAGCATGCTAAATGCCAGAATTTGAACCCTGTAGTTCCCAGATACCAGTAACATTGTCATGAAATGCCAGTTACTGAGATCAGAGTTTTTTTGGGATCTCTCTTTATTATTTGGGAGAACATCTTCAGACATGCTAAAGGATGCTGATGATATGGTCAGGCTGGATGGGGCTCTGTGCAACGTGATCTGGTTGAAGGTGTCCCTGCCCAAGGCAGGGGAGTTGAAGCCCTTTAAAGGTTCCTTCCAACCCAAAACATTCACTGTTCTGTGATTCTATATGAGCAGGCTTGCTTTGGAAGTAGAATTAGAACAGTTTAAAAGGATTTGACTCCTTAGTGCTGACTGCTTTGTAGAAGGTATCCTGGTGCCCTTGAGCTGGTCTCCATCAAGCCTATAGTACTTAAATTATTAATGGACAGAAACAGGGAGCAAACATCAAAAGAAGTATAATGTATACATGTCTTGCGTGCAAATGGCAATTTCTGCAAGTCACATGACTTGCCCCAAACATGTCCCAGTAGATAATTCAGTGACAGAACACTGAGTCAAATGCAGCTTTGGTCTGACGAATTTGTATATTCTTATTGAATACAATTGAAATGTTGTGGCTGCCTGAGTGTGCTGGTTTGGGCTGAAGGAGAGTTAACTTTCTTCACAGTGGCTAGTATGGGACTATGGTTAGGATTTGTGCTGAACACAGGGTTGATAATACAGAGATGTTTTTGTCACTGCTGAGCAGAGCTTACACAGAGCCAAGGCCTTTCTGCTTTCCACACTACCATGCTGGCAAGGAAGTTGGAGGTGCATGGAAGACTGGAAGGAGACACAGCTGGGACAGGTGACCTAAACTGACCAAAGGGATATTCCATACCATACGACACCACGCTCAGTATATTTATGTAAAGTGGGAGGAAGAAGGAGGAAGGAGGGACATCTGGAGTGATGGAGTTTGTCTTCCCAAGGAACTATTATGCGTGATGGGGCCCTGATGTCCTGGAGGTGCTGATCACTTTCCTGCCCACAGGAAGCAGTGAATTAATTCCTTGTTTTGCTTTGCTTGTTTGTGCAGCTTTTGCTTTCTTTATTAAACTGCCTTTATGTCAACCCATGAGCTTTTCTAGCTTTAAACCTTTTGATACTCTTCCCCATCCCATTGGTGGGGAAGTGTGTGAGTGGCTGCGTGGTTCTTGGTTGCTAGCTAGGAACTATTTGATGGGGCCCTGATGTCCTGGAGGTGCTGATCACTTTCCTGCCCACAGGAAGCAGTGAATTAATTCCTTGTTTTGCTTTGCTTGTTTGTGCAGCTTTTGCTTTCTTTATTAAACTGCCTTTATGTCAACCCATGAGCTTTTCTAGCTTTAAACCTTTTGATACTCTTCCCCATCCCATTGGTGGGGAAGTGTATGAGTGGCTGCATCATGGTTCTTGGTTGCTAGCTGGGGTTAAACCACCAGGGCAGAGGGGTGGTGGGAGAACACTCTAAATGTGCCTCAGTACAGAGTCAGCCAGATTAATAGACATGCCTTTTCACATTTTTTTCTACTTACTAGCATGTGAAAGTGTTACATGTAAGAGCTGAGGTATCAGTGAAATATGCAGAATTGATATATTGATAAACATAGAGTATATATATAGGCATATATGCATATTTTGCCTATATATAGTATATATAGGTAAAATGCATACTATATAAGTGAAAATACGCAATTTTAAATGTTTCACGTAAATTGACCTTATCTAGAAGCCTGATCCTAAGCATCTGATCTTCTACTTACTGATTGTTCACCATTTAGTGTGCAGGCATCAGAAGCTGCTTCATCGAATAAAGCATGCACATGATGCCTGTGTAACACTTAAAGATACAAGGACTTAACTGGGTTCTCCTCTGTGCCAAAACAGTGGAGGAGAATCTCCATTTCAGACCTTGTTTACAACAGTCTTCTTTGATTTCAGAGTGTTTTTCCTGAGTCTTACCTAGGAAAAGCAGCTTATGCTGCAGCATTGGCAGTTCTTGTCCTTGAATGATGTTTAGGGTCCTCACTGAGGTCTTGAGCAGCTCTAAAGTTTGTGTGGCATTGCTCCCATGAAGTGCCATACTAAGATGCTCTCGTCCATTTCCTGGGAAAGGAAAGACTTGGTTCCCCACTATTATAATTATAAAATATGCATGAAGCAACATTTGTCAATTGTTACTGTGCTGGGATAAATGAGATATCC
>NW_008673239.1:0-29752 GCF_000695815.1 Acanthisitta chloris
AGGAAAGGAAAGGAAAGGAAAGGGAAATATCCCTCAACCTCCAAGAAATGTTCACTTGTGCCATGAATGACAGAGCCAAACATGAGCCACAGGCTGGTCCATGGCCATTGGATACACCCACAGTCTCTTCCATTCTTCTGGATGTCTTTGCTACTCTCATTGAGAACTGTTTTACAAAGACAGAATTAAAGCAAAAACATTCAGATTTTGTCATTTCAAAGGCAAGACAAAAATCTATAAAAAGAAAACTAAACAAGGAATCGTAGGAAAATCTTACCAATAAATGAGAGGCCTTGGAGTATTTTGATGGCTGAAGCTGTCCAAAGGTATTGCCAGACTTTTTTTTTCTCAGCATACTGGAAAAAGTCTACTCTGGGATAGGTCTGCTTTGTCAAGTGTTAGGAGAATTGGTTTGGCCTTGCTGAATCTGAGGGTGGAGTTGGGACTGAAGCTTGGCTCTTGGTTGTACCTGGCTTTGATCTCCATTATGGAGACATGAGCACCTCTTGCCATAATTTAGGAACTGCCACAAACATTTAAGCTTCAGACTTCTTTTTTTTTTCCCCTTCCCTTTTCCAAGCTTTAGGTCTCTTCCTTCTCCTCTTGGAATGTCTTATAATTTCAGGAGCTTGACCTCTGAGCAATGCTGGCAGCTGTGCATGCCAGTGTTGACATCCCAGCCCTGTACAGCTGCACAGCCCACAAACCTCCGTAGGCAGAAGGTCATATCACTGCTGGAATTAAAATAAAACTGAGAACTAATAATTGGCCTTTCCCCACACCTCCAGTCTGAAAATTTCAATGCATTTAAGAACACAACTGGCACCTTTTTAATGGCTGGCCAGCCCTTCACTAGACCCCACAGCTACTTCTTACTCCAAGTGAGCAGATTAGGAGGGACAAAGCCTTGGCTTAGTTCCCCAAAGTACTGATCAGTTTCATAAGATACATCAAGGCAAGGAGCTGGCTCAGGGTAATTCCTCTTTGGACCAAGAAGTCATTCAAATTGGAGTCAGATCCTTGTTCTTGCTTGTGTAGGATGTTACACAGCTGTGTGCTTGGTGTGGGACAGCTCAGCCCTTGGTGAGCCTCAGAGGTACAGTCACAGAATCACCAAATCACACAATATTCAGAGTTGGAAGGAACACACAAGGATCATCAAGTCCAGCTCTTGGCCCTGCACAGGACACTCCCCCAATCCACTCTGTGCCTGAGAGCATTGGCCAAACACTCCTAGAGCTCTGTCAGGCTTGGGGCCACGACCACTGCCCTGGGGAGCTGTTCAGTGTCCAAACACCTCTGGAGGAAGAACCTTGTCCTCATATCTAACCTAAACCTCCCCTGGCACAACTTCAGGCCATTCCCTCAGGTCCTGTCACTGGTCCCAGAGAGCAGAGCTCAGAGCTGTCCCTGCACTGCCCCTGTGATGAGGTCTCCCCTCAGTCTCCTCCAGGCTGAACAGACCCAGTGACCTCAGCCACCATGTGGTTTTCCCTCAAGGCCCTTCACCATCTTCACTACCTCCTTTGGACACTTGCTAATATATGCATATCTTTCTTATATTGTAGTACCCAGAACTGCACACAGTATTCAAGGTGAGGCCAGTCATATGTGTTCTTACTGAAACACCAGGCCCTTGAGGGCAGTAAGGACAGTATGCAGCATCTACAGGGAATAATTTTAGGACTAAACACAGGATAGAACATTCTACGTCTTTTAGTTTAGACTTGGAAATTAATATATTGTCTCTAGCTGCACAGTTAAGGGATATTGATGCAAAAGAGACTGATTTTTGTCAGGTCACAAGCATATCTGGTGCAGCACCTTTATTTCTTTTAGGCTATTCCACACAGAATATGGGGATAGAGAACACCAGAGGAATTTGCTGCATGGCATTAAAAAAAAGTGGATAATTTCATCAGCACCCTGTGCTGATATGGTTTTCATTAAATTCCTATTACAGCAGCACATTTCAGTGCCTCCTGTTGTCATCTGATGAGGCTTTTCAACTCCAGGGCTCCCCCAGAGACTTCTGTAGAACTTCCTGTGCATTCTCCTCCAGCCTCAGTGTACTCTGAGTATAATAAAAGCTGTCCCAAGTAGAACCATGAGAGTAATGTACTTAGCACAGCTGATGTGCAGTGCACACGTGTGACGATGGGCAGATGTACAAAGCTGGGGGCTGTGGTACTGCTGTGAGTTGACATTCCCTGAACTTTATAGTGGTGGGAACTAAGCAGCTCCAAATGTTTTGTAAATTGACCCTCCTGCCCAGAAAAACCAAAGGCAAATTTAATTTAGGGTTAAGCAAAGAGGTCAAAATGTTCTGGTTGCAATGGGAAGGACTGCAAAAGAGCCTGGGGCTCCTCAAGGTTCCTACTTGGGCTGATGAGATGTAAGACAGACCTCAGCCACTTGGATCCACACCAAGGAAGACTCTTGTTTATGTTGGTGTAAATGATAACGGCATCTGGCTGAAGACAAGAGGATCATCCACTCAAGCTCTTTAATAATATCAGACATAGTGCTTATCACTTTTCATTAAGATATAAAAGGAAGCCAAAAAATAGAAGAGCACAGTTTGTTCCATTTCCACTCCAATTAGATGCACTTTGCTATTTTCTGGATCATTCACCCTTGGTTCAATTTAAGTTTATTTTAAGGAAGGCTAATCAGCCCTTTAACTAGAGTATCCTTGGCTTCCCACTGCTCTCTTGTGCCTAATCAGGTAGAAGGAACATTTCTGCTTGGTATAAAGGCAAGGCTGATGCTGACCTTAAGAAGTGGCCAGCCAGTAAGTCAGCACTGTGCCTGCCACAATGCACTTGGTGACACGGCACAAATAAATGCTACACTCTATATCCAAGAAAGAAGCAAAGGACCTGGAGAGAAGTGAATAGAAGAGTGAACTAGAGCCACATCCTCCTAACATTTCTAATTCTTTTCAAGTAAGGACCAAAGGAAACTCCTCCTGTGACCAAATGTAGGTGAAAATAGGTCTTGTGATGAACAATTCAATATCTCCTCAGTTTTCAAGCAAAACAGAATGCAAGTAGTACATATGGCAGAGGGAAGGCTAAGCACACAAGGATGTTAGTTCCCATCCATGCAATACTATGAGGAAACCCACTTACATTCATTAACCCCTCAGTACTGTCCTGATGCTCCATTTTCTTCCCATCTGTGCATGCACAGTGTAGAGGAAAGCAGTCAATCCTAATTAAGGAAAAAATATGAAATGGGATCGTGAATAGCAAAATCAATAACTTATCCAGCACTGAAACTTTAACGAAGCCTCTTAAGGAATCCTCTTAAAGAGGACTAGATAATAGACTCTCTTTTACTGCACAGTATTGTAGCACTTTTGCACCATGAACACAGGAGCTCTCTAGGCAGCTAAGTCTGTGCTCCACCTGTAATTTTCAGTCTTTATGAAGTGGTGATGGAAATGAAGATGAGACAGAGATGATGATTATTGGAATTCTGCACTGGAGCAGGAGAAGAGGGGGAAATTCTTTGCATGTTTAACTCTGCTAACTTCACCAAGGATGATGTTGGACTTGCAGGGCTATTGTCTTGGTACAATATGTTTTTATCCTTTTATGAATGGGCTATTTATGTAGCTTCTATGGAAGATCTTCATCTGGTGGAAAACAATAGAGAGTGATGAGGATCTGTTCCACAGGATTAGAGATCTGCCATTCGAGGGCCCCAACAAGCTCATCGAAGATAAAGTCCATTGTGTTTAGATTTGAATAGAAAGAATGTTCAAATTTGAAGCAAACCCCACATTGTTTGATATCCTGAAGAAGCTTATCCACTGCTTTGTTTCTGCTTGAGAGGAAGAAAGGTAGCTTCAGTTTCTTCTTGGGGAGATACTCAATCAAGTAAGTAATTTGAGGCTATCAGCTTATTCAAACACCTTCTTGCACGGCTGTGCCTCAGCTTGGCTCACATTGCTTGTAGTGGATCTGTTTCTTTGCTGCAGCAGGAGCTTAGTTCCCACCATCCTCACCTCTCTATTGACAAGTTTCTGTGTAGTGCAATGGCAATTTGCTTCTGAGTGGAAACATTAACAGCGTGAATATGTTTATGTACTCACCAGGAGATCTGGCATGGAATAAACTATGCATAGTATTCTTCATAATTACTCTCAAACAAATTTTGCAGCTGCAAAACTGACAGTTTTTTCCCCTTATTATTCCCCTTTTGTCTCTGTGTCACTTTTTTTTACCGTTTCTGTGACTTCTTGGGTGGCAATCAATGGTTATTAATGTTGAATTTGTGACTTTGGCATTGGTCAGGTTCCTAGAAAACAATTAGGAACACCTTCTTTGATCTCCTGCACAACACAGCCTAAGGAAACCAAGTGAATAATTCTGTCTTCAGCTCATAAAACACACTTGAAGCACAACCTATCTCTCAGGGAGTTATTGTCTTGATGCGTTGAATCCCAGACCTCAAAAAAATGGAGACTCCACCGCATTTTCCTTTCTCATAGACTTCAAATAAAAAACCTGGTGAGCCACCATCCCCCAAGCCTAATTTTCTCTACTTACAGCACTGGCATACACAATTGACTGGGAAAATGCCTTCAACATGACACAAAAGGAATTACTTTTAAATGAAAATATTCCTGTATGATATAGGATGATAAAGTGACCCTTTTACACTTAACCAGTCTCTCTGCCTGAAAGCAGCAGTCAGAACAGTGTCCTTACACCACCTCTTTGACTTGATGACATTTCTGGTTTGGGCTTGGCTGAAAGACCTCACAGTAGGAGAAAATCTGGTGGTCTTATCCCATCATCTGTGGTAACAGCATGTGACAACACAACTTTGCTTCACTCTCTGCAGTGGGACATGGGATAATGAAGAGAATAGAAATACATTAATTAAAGCTTGTGGGAAAACAACATTTTCCATCACCGGGAAGAGACATTTGTAAACATCTTCCCATCCTAACTATAGGCTTTTAGCTTGGGATAGGACTGAGAACTCCCTTTCCCTTGGCCGGGGGAGGATGTAGGAGTACAATCTGTCCCTTTTAGCTTTCTGCCTCTCAAAGGAGGTGAAAACAGTGGTGTCCCAATTACCAAGGGTGAAAACATGCATTGTGACCAAGGCTCTTCTCTAACCAGACATGCTGGGCTCCATCTACCATAGAATCATAGAGTCACAGAATGGTTTAGGTTGGACGGGACATCAAAGATCCTCTTGCTTCACCCCCTACCATGGGCAGGGACACCTCCCACCAGCCCAGGTTGCTCCAAGCCCTATCCAATCTGGCCTGGAACACTCCCAGGGATGGAGCAGCCACAGCTTCTCTAGGCAACCTGTGCCAGTGCCTCACTAGCCTCACAGGGAAGAATTTCTTCCCAATACCTAATCTAAACCTACTTTCATTCAAATTGAAGCCATTCCCCTTGTCCTGTCACTCCAGGCCCTTGTAAATAGTCTCTCTCCATCTTTCCTGTAGGCTCCTTCAGGTACTGGGAGGCCACAATTTGGTCATCTTGAATCCTTTTCTTTTCCAGGCTGAAAAATCCCAATTCTTTCAGCCTTTCCTCGTAGCAGAGGTGCTCCATCCCACTAATGATCTTGGTGCCTCTTCTGGACTTGCTCCAACAGGTCCATGTCCTTGCTGTGCTGGCGACCCAGAGCTGGAGGCAGAACTCCAGGTGGAGTCTCCCAAGAGTGAAGTAGAGAGGAAGGCATGAGGCTTCCTGCACAGTCTGCTCACTGGCCTGCTGCAAAAAGCATGAAGCCTCCCCAAGATTATTTATTCATGAATTCTGAGAGCAAGAACAGACAAAATTGTGATTTCTGGGGTATAAAATAGCACCAAATCTCCATGTGATGCAGCAGGAACTCCTCTTGCTTCTGACAGATTCACATCTTTTACAGCTCAGAGTATGGCTTTGATTTCTGACTCTTCTTTGTTTTTTATAACCATAGATGTTTAGCTGTCTGTTAAACCTAATGAGACTAATTAGACTGCATCTGGGTGAACAAAATAGGGCATACTGTTGGTTTGGCACCGTGCTACTCCCTCGGGACACTGTTCTGGTGGCTGAGAGACTGGAAGAAATCATCTTTAACAATGCAGAAAGAGCTGGTGAGTCATTCCAGCTATGAAAGGGATTAAAATATTTTTAAACAGAAGAGCAGTTATTAATAAAGTGCAGGAAATGATAGGGAGTTATTGCACTTTGAGCAAAAAGACCAACACGACTTCCTCCCACGTAGTCCCTACTTTGATGAAACTCTCCCTCCCTCTTAAATCTTATTTTTATTCCCTCTCAACTTTCTTTCAAAACTTGTTTACTAAAGTGGCCATGATGTTATGCTTTCTCTGGGTGGATACTCCTTTGCAGTAAATGGTTTCAACTTAGTCTCTGAAACTGGAAAAACATCTCCACTCTTTGTTTCTTCCAAATGACACAAAACTTCAGTAGTCACTGCAAATGTCTGAGACCTCCTGGATCCTCCTAAGCCTCCTTTCTTCCCAAGTAACTTATTAACACACAAAGTTTTACCAGTGCCACTATCTATACAAATAAAACTGCCAGTAATTGTGGTCATACCACCTAGGAAGGGGACATGGCTGCAGAATATGCCCCCAAAGCTTTTCTGACTGCAAAATTATAACTGGGGAAAAGAACAGTGATAAACACATATGCAAAATCCTCCACTAGCCAAACCCCAGTCCCACACCTGTGTAACCCATTGCCTTCAGAGATGCCACCTGGCACCAAGGACAAGCTGTTTACTCCATACTCTATTTTAACCTTTGCCTTTTCTTTGGAAGATAAATTTAATGCATTCAATTATTTCAGAACTCATTTTACATGCTGACATTTTCCTCCCCTGTAAATATCATAATGCACCTTATTTTTCTCTTGCTAAGCTTATGAATTTACTTTAACTCCTTGAAGTATTTTGGCTGCTTTCCAAAGGAATTCAAAACAATCCACCCAACTCAAGTTGAAGCAGAGACTTGTTAGTCAGAGTGTTTTTTGACAGGAAAGCACTTTTCCCCAGAACCTTTGCATCAATATTCTTAACTCACTGGTGCTTCAAATGACCATGTCCAAACTGTCCCTCACCTAATCCATAAGGTTTTGCCCAGCTCTGGTTTCTGGCTGCATGAATAACTTGGTTCTGATTTACTCTGCTTCCTTTCATCTCCAGTAATAAGATCCCAGCACTGATCCCCAGCCCAAACCTCAAGTTTAATTTTAGTTTGTGCTGCTTAACTTCTGTGATAGTCACTTTCCAAAGCAGAATTCCCTGCAGCTACCAGCTCAGATTTATTGCTATAAATCCTGTGAAGCACAAGAATACAAGGGAAAAATGTCCTTCTTCATCTTGAAAACATAATAGTGAATGGCTGGAATGGGCCAAAATGGAAAAAAATCCAATTAGTTTATGTATTTGATCCACATCTTGTGCTGCACAGGGAAGACACTCACCATCCAGAAAGTTATGAGCCACAAAATGGATGTTTCACAGGAAATAAAACAAATCCAAATTCTTAATTTTTTTATACAAATTTTTTTTTTACTTATAAAAATGATGATTGTATTGTCATAACACCTCAAGCCCTTCCTAAGCAAACCACAAAATCAAGCTCCATAGAGTTGAATTCTCTCCGATTTGAAAGATGAGGCTCTGGGGCATTGAGTTTAATATTTAATATCCCTTTAGTCTAGCCCTGCTTCCCTGTTTTAACATTCATGACCCAGGCTCATATTTCCTTTCTGGATGTCTTCTGAACAGTGAGATGAATCTTTGTTTAATTTTGGCTTTATTCCCCACTGCTGAGATTGTTTTATTTCTTGATCAGCTGTTATAGCAATGATTTTCTGCAATGTTTCTCTTTTTTTTTCTTTTGGAAACTGTACATCTGCTCTTGGCATCTGTTCTATATCCTTTATGAACACTGAAGCAGGGAATTTATGTAAAATTTTTTTTCTTGCAGAGGCTGAATCTATTGTCTGGAAATTATTGTCTTTGCCTGAAAAAGCCCACGGTCTCCTCCATCGACGCTTTGCTCCTCTCACGTTGGAAACACTTCCTATTGTTCATCGTCTGGTGGAAATATATTTTATTCTATGCCATTACTTTCCATCTTTAGAGTCTTTGATTGCATTCACTAACCATTTTAGCCCTTCCTCATTATCTGCCTCTTTATGTTCCTTGCTACCTTTTGCACACTCATATTTTCTTTATTCTATAGTGTGTATTTAGTGACATCCACAGTCTCTGAGTCTACTAGGAGTTGGCTTCAAATCATAGAATCATAGAATTTATGGGTTGGAATGGAGCTTCGAGATGATCCAGCCCCAACCCCTGCCCTGGGCAGGGACACCTCCCCCCAGAGCAGGTTGCTCAAGGCTCATCCAACCTGGCTGTGAACACTGCCAGGGTTGGGGCAGCCACAGCCTCCCTGGGCAACGTGGGACAGTGTCTCACCACCCTTAGAGTAAAAACCTTTTTTCTCACATCCAACCTAGACTTTCCCTCCTTCAGTTTGAACCCATTACCCCTTGTTCTATCACTGCAGTTCCTAACACAGAGTCTCTCTCTGGCTCCTTGTAGACCCTTCAGAGACTGAACAGCTGCTCTGAGGTCTCCACACAACCTTCTCTTCTCCAGGCTGAACAGCCCCAACTCCCTCAGCCTGTCCTCATAGGGGAGATGCTCTAGTCCTCTTAGCAACTTTGTGGCCTCCTCTGGATTTGCCCCAACAGTTCCATGTCCTTATGCTGAGGACACCAGAACTGCACACATATTCCACTTGTGGTCTCACGTGAGCAGAGCAGAGGGGAAGAATCACCTCTTTTGACTTGCTGCTGTGATTTTTCTACCCTGTGTCATTTTCTATCTCTGCATTGAACAGAATTTCACTCCATTTCCTCTGTTTCAATGCAAACATCTTTTCTTTTATCATTGATCCTTCCTCACAATACGGAGCAAATCACTTCTGCTGAGGAGTTTTAGTCTCATGGAAATATTTTGCTCTTGATAGGTTCAACTCAAGTGGAGAATCCTTCTCTGTGTAGTTTTTGCATTAGATTTAGCATTAAAAACCCCTTATGCACCTCAGCAAAGTGCTTGACTGATGCATTTATTGCTCCAACTTGTTTGCATCTGCAAAGTGAACATCTTTTATCTTGAAGTATTATTACACACTGTCAGCCAGGAAAGTGAAAATGGACAAACACAGAGTCTGGTTTATAATAGATCTTTAAACAGATCTTTTTATGCTTCACTGAAGAATTACCCACAGGGACTTTGCTCTCTGGAGAGTGCCAAGAACTCATAAAACTCAACAATTATGATACATGCTCACAGGGAATGCTAACCCCAAGCAGGCCAAGCGTTTGCTGAACCTTCAAGGGCTGTTGGATGTGCAGCTTCCCTGCAGCTGAGTGCAGTGACTGTGCAAAGCTCAGGGCAAGGAAGGGGCACTGAGCTTCTGATGTGCAGTCTGATGAGCCCTTCAGCCACCAGCAACACATCAACCAGCCACACGGAGACTCAAGTATCAGGAGTAGCATCAGCACAGCTTATATCTCTTCTTCTGGCCCTTCTGCAGAGGCTCAGGGAAAGGAAAGTGTCTCCCTCTTCCACCATCCTCTCAAAACAAGACTCAAGTGGAGGAAAGTTTATTTTCCCTCCTATGAGTAACCAGAGAAGCCCTGAAGCAGGAGATTTGTACAATCTAAATGTGATACAAACACTCACTCTCAATAAAGCCATGAGGACTTTATCAACAGCACAGACACACATTCATTTATCAGAGAAACAAGTGTTAAACTCCATCGTTACTCTCTCCCCATCACTTACAGAATCACAGAATGAGTGAGGCTGGAAGGGAACACAGTGTGTCATCTGGTCCAACCTCCCTGCTCAGGCAGGGCCATCTCAGACCACACGGCATAGGATTGTGTCCAGATGGTTCTGGAATATCTCTAGTGAGGGAGAATCCACAACCTCTCTGGGCAAACTGTTCCATTGCTCTGTCACCTGCACTGTAAAAAAGTTCTTCTTCATGTGTAGTTAGAATTTCTTGGGTTCCAGTTTCTGCCCATTGCCTTTTGTCCTGTTGCTTGGCACCACTGAGCAGAGCCTGACTCCATCGTCTTGACACCTTCCCTTCAGACACTAATAGACATTGATGATTTTCCCCTCTCAGTCAACTATGAACCCTCCTTTTGCTCTGTCACCTGCACTGTAAAAAAGTTCTTCTTCATGTGTAGTTAGAATTTCTTGGGTTCCAGTTTCTGCCCATTGCCTTTTGTCCTGTTGCTTGGCACCACTGAGCAGAGCCTGACTCCATCGTCTTGACACCTTCCCTTCAGACACTAATAGACATTGATGATTTTCCCCTCTCAGTCAACTATGAACCCTCCTTGTCTATGATCTTATTACATGATCTCAAAACACTTTAATTTCCTTATTCCCACCAATATATTTTTGGACACAGCAACAAAGTTTTACTTTTTGAAACACTAAAAAAAAGCTTTCCTATAACTCTCAGCCTGGAGGTAATTCAAGACCAGCCCCAAAATGACACCCAACATTTAGAAATTTAGGAAAATAAGCCAACTCCAAAAAGGACCTTAAAATGCTGATTAGGTAACTGGAAGCAGGGCTTTTTTTATAATTTTCACACCAAGAATTCTGTGGCCATTAGGACATATTGTCTCCTTAGATTACTCTGGAACTTGTCATCCCAACCTACTCTCCAAGTTCACTTCCTAGGATCTATTCTGAGACCATTATTTAAACCCAGAAATCAGTAGGATATAACAATCTGCAAATGTCTGTGGATCAAAGTTTTCCTGATTTGTGCCATAAGATTCACTTACTGTTCATGTTTGGGTAGATCATATATTCTCCCTTTGGAATACATTGAAACATTGGAATGACATCAGAGAACTCATGTTACCGAGAAGACTTTGCAGAATTGTCTAATGTGAATGTGAAATTCCCCTGAATTTCCCATTCCCCGTTATCCTTGGGGATAATGGAGCAGATCCAGCAAGACTATCACACTGATGCTAAAAAGGTTTGTTGTAATAAGTGGAAAGAGTTGGAACTCCTCATCCCACTGGCGTTTATGGCTGTTGGTGGAAAAGAAACACCTCCTTTGGGGAAAAGGCTGGAGGAGAACTGTGAATGCCAGGAGGTTTGTGCTGGGAAATCAGCCACAGGCAAAAGGATTTCCACCGATATTTTAATGTAAAAAATTGGAAGAACTGTATCCAAACATTCATTGGGATAACACAAGCAATCAAAGAAAATCAAAGCAAAGAGCAAAGACAGTTTGTTGGCAGATGGAAAAGGCTTGGGAAGCTAATGGTTTTGGGGAAGGCTGTCCTGTGCTGGAGTAGAGCACATCTGGTTGGATGCCTGTTGTAAAAGGAACAATGTCATAATTGTGAGCTGAACTGGCTTGAGAGTCTCTTCCTGAAAAATCTTCAGATAAAAGCTATAATCTAGATGAGATTCATCCATATATTTCCTCAGAGTAAGGAAATCCACGTCAGGACCAACTGGAGCCAAGCCTGACAACGTGAAGTTGTATTTTATGAGCCACAGCAGAAAAACCCATTCATATCTTCCAGAAATTAACAGGAAAAGCATTTTGTGCTATATAAAAGCCTATTCCAGTGACAACAACTCTGATCAGTTCCCTCACTGATTCGGGCACCATACTCCATCTCTCTTTTTAGCCTTTTATTTGTTGCAAATATAGTTATTTTATTTAACATAATTTTAAACCTTCCACATTAGAATGCAAACTAATGAAAGAGTACACTTGCTTCTACATAATTTTCAGATATATGCTGACAAGTGCAGTAGAGTTTTGTCAATTATACTAATGAAAAATTGGTGTTCAGGGCCTGGCTATTGAAAAGAAATTTGCTGTTTCTAACACACATGATGTTGTTAACTTGTTGAGGCAGCTGCAAATGAAAATTAATGATTAATTTCAGCACATGATACAAAAGAAGAAATTATGCATGCAAATTATTGGTTACCCACCCTAACTCTCCACTCTAACTCACTCATTGCCATGTGAGAGAAAGAAAATCTGACAACTACACTGAGGAGGAATAAGGAGCTAAGTGTTACCATCAGTGGTGCATAACTGAGGGTTCCAAGAACTGGCAGGTCACTAATCATAGAATCATAGAATCGTAGACATTGGAATGGACCTCAGAGATGATCCAGCCCCAAGCCCTGCCCTGGGCAGGGACACCTTCCACCAGAGCAGGTTGCTCAAGGCTTTAGCCAGTGAACACTGCCAGGGTTGGGGCAGCCACAGCCTCCCTGGGCAACCTGGGACAGTGTCTCAGCACCAGAACAAGGAAAACTTCTGCCTAAGATCTAGCCTAAATTTCCCCTCCTTCAATTTGAACCCATTACCCCTTGCCTCGCCCTGTCACTTCCTAACAAAGATTCCCTGACAAAGAGTCCTTCTCTGGCTCCCTAGTAGGCCCTTCAGATACTGATAGGCTACTATGATGTCTCCACACAACCTTCTCTTCTCCAGGCTGAATAGCCCTAACTTCCCCAGCCTGTCTCATCCCCCAGATGACTATGACATCCCACATGAGGATGCAGCAGCACCTAAGGTCCACAGGGCTTCCTAACAAAGATTCCCTGACAAAGAGTCCTTCTCTGGCTCCCTAGTAGGCCCTTCAGATACTGATAGGCTACTATGATGTCTCCACACAACCTTCTCTTCTCCAGGCTGAATAGCCCTAACTTCCCCAGCCTGTCTCATCCCCCAGATGACTATGACATCCCACATGAGGATGCAGCAGCACCTAAGGTCCACAGGGCAGGTGGGACAGCCACTCCTCTCCTCTCCTCTGTTCACCAAGTATCACCTATGGCAGCAAAAGCCTCCTGTGATATGGAGAGATGGTGCTACCCAGCAGCACATCATCCAGGCAGCATGAAGGCCTTAGTCATGCCATTATTCTAAGGTTTTTAAAGCTTTATAGGTGTTGGCTAAGCTATTATCACACCTGGGGTTGGTCCTTATAAATCAGCCATTGATTCAGCACGAACATAACCATCAGAAGAGCATTACATACACACATCTCTTGAGCTGCCTTCTTTGAGTCACATTCCTGAAGTTTTCATCAGGCAATAGGAGAATTTTCTCAAACTAGCAACATCACACAGCACAGACCAGTTTTTTTCATAAAGCAATAAATGCTAGATAAATGCACATGGACACTTTTTCTTTAAATTAAATGTTTCCCAGATTTCTCTGGTGCAGCTATGCAATGAGAAAGGAAGATATAAACACTGCCTTGTATTCTAAACATGCTTTGAAGCTAAGGTTATTGCTATGAACAACACTGAAGGACTACTTATATTTATGGTGTGCTAGTCTCCAGGCTGCAGCACTTCAGGCACCAGGAAGATGAAGACAGCTCTGCTGATATTTCACTTCATCACTTTGTACTGCTAGCTGCCATAAGTAAACACTTTGCTTGCAGAGAGTGGGATAATGTGGTAAAGAAGTTAGTGAAGTGGCACAGAAAAGCCATAAGGACAGAGCCATGACTGTTGTGGAAAGCTTCTAGGAGCATCTCTATTTCCCTTCAGTGTGTGCTTTTCGAGCAGGTGCTTTCTGTGATTCTGATTTCTAAAGATCCTATGTCTTCTTTCCTCCTGGTTACTGAAGTTCTGAAAAAAACATGCACTGAAATCATCAGCTCTTTATTTCGTGTTTGGTGGTTTGAAGAGAAGTAAAGTGATCTGCATATCCAGTCCAAATCAGCATTATTTGGCATTCTGATGAACTCAGAGCACTTACAAAGTCAGGAAAATCCTGCAGTGTTGGCTATAATTTTACACAGAGGAGACTTTTTAGATTTTTTTGGTATGATTGAAACTACAAGTCACAACTTATAATAGCAAAATAAAAAGACTGGACTAAAGCCAGAGTGTTTAAGTTTTCCAAAGCAAGCCATAAAAGGTGGCAAATTTTTATTATGGCCATCCCACCCCAGCCACAAGGAAGGGGAGTCTTCTCCCACCACTGGCACCAGAAATAAAGCCCATTCTTTCCTTTGGGGCATCCTAGCCCACAGTAGTGTAAAATAAGGGAAACCCTTTCCCTTGAAAGATAAATCTTGCCTTCCTCAGTAACCTGCCACTGCTGCCCAGATTCTCTCTTCTCCACCTTTCATGACAAGAATAATTTATCAACTTTCTCAAGCAAAACAGCTTAAGCTGCTCTGCTGCTGCTCATCTTAATGAGTCAAAGCCTCTTCATGTCTTAAAGAGGATTTTGGCTGTGGGAAGGTCAGAGGTAAACAATCTATCATGTCAGGCTAGATTAGATTTCATTTTAAGGTATGATACCCTTTTGTTTCTGTTATTAATGCTGCCAGGCACTGAGGAGTTTCATTAAGCTGCCTACAGCAATGCCAGTTTGTGGGTTTTTTGTACAACAGAACAGCCAATAACATGCACCAAACATTTGCCCTGTAAAGGAGAATTACCTTGAATTCTTCAATGAATTTGGGTATTTTTTTTAGTTGTTTACTTGCTCCTCCTGATTTTCTCTAGAGGTATCCTACCTCATTTAGCATCCTTCACAAATGTTGATGCTTTCTGCCTCTTGGTATGGCTCAGTGTCCACATATCAACTCAGCAGGCTGAGGTAGCTCTACCAGACTTCAGGAGAAGATGATATATTTCTTATCCTGTTCCTTAGTTATTCTTTAGACCATCAAGGCACATCAACTTGCATCCTGTGCCTACTTTCATTTGCAAAGCCTTGTTATAACAGGTCCCATCTCGTGGGTACCTAGAGACACACAGAAGCAAAGCAAGAGATATAAGCAAATATTGATTAGCTGAAACTAAAACACAGCAGCAGGGAGTGGTCCTGCAGCTTTGCACATCATGTGCCAAAGGATTCCCTTCCTTGAGGTATCAGAGGGAACAAAATTTGGGGAAACTTTTATCTGATCAAGGTTGGAACATTAATTCAATTGTGATTTAGTACACGTAAACAGCAGAGGAAAAGAATACAATAGTTATTTCTTCTTTTTTTTTTGAGGAAACAAAGTGTATAGGAGGAACAAGATAAAACTGTAAAAGAAATAAGTAGCTGCAGACTATCTAGAAGTCCCTCTGCCCCTTGCAATGTACCAGCCACAGTAAGGAACAGCAAGACAGTCTTAATAATAATAACAACTACAATAGAGTTATGTTCTAACATGAGCTATTTGCTTTCTAGTCATCCAAGCATAAGAAATAGAATTAACAAAGGAGAAAAGGGTGAGGTTAGGGGACAAGCCCCTAGATGATAAAACCCCAACATACCCACCAGGCTCTCCACAAAACATGGTAGGAAAATCTCCACCCCCATTTTCCACCAGGCTTTAACTTCATCCCTATACATATAAGGCAGCAAATCAGTCCTGGGGGGTGTAGATTTCTCACTTTTTCTAGCTGTGGGTAGGTTAGCAATACCTCAGAGTAGTCATAAGCAAAGCTTCTACTGCAGGTTTGGACAGGTATGTATAAATCAAGCACCAAGATTGCTCATGTTGTCTAAATCTGTCCAGGGTTAAGGGAGTATGTCAAACACTACCTGGAGCTATGGATTATGGCACTAAATTAACACCTACTGCCATGTTCCTTCACTTGTTCTGAACAATAAGTCATGTTATTCGATAATCTAACCTTTGAGTAAGGAGCAGCTTCCTTCAAGCATTGCATCTGAATAAAGGAATCCTTATGAAAACAGCAGGAGCACCCATTATGTAATTAAAACTTCCCTGTTTACGTGGAAAATCACTGAGGCTAAGGCTGCAAGAAGATGAAGACTTTAAAGGGTAGAACCTTGACTTTCAAGTTCCGCTGAAGAACATGAGTCATCTTCGGGAATGGGATTAAAGGAAATTTCTGCTTCAGTAGTAGGTTTACTTGTGACACTCCTTTTTCCCTTTTCTTTCTGGCTGCCTGATGTCTGAGCTCAGGGGCAAGCCAGGAAGGGGAATAAACTAATACCATCAAGGCATTTCTGCAGCAGCTTCTGTGTTGTAATTAGGGGTGTGAGACCTGCATTGCAAGGCTGCTCTGTTAGCAAACCAGTCAACTTCAACAAGACTGTCTTGACTTCTCCAAACTCTTCCCAGTTCTGTGCACTAAGCTGGTGTCACTGAGGTCCTGTGGGAGTGATCACAAAACCAGTCATGGTCTGAGAGAGAGGATGTTCTCATTCTGAGCTTACTGGTGTGGAGAGAGAAAAAGAAAGTTCAGGAAGAGTCTTGAGAAAGGAAACTGCTGGAAGTTTTATTTTGTGCTGTTTTTCTTGTATTGCATTTTATTACCACTTGTTTTCGAGGTGGTATATGAATTATCTATTCTTTTAAAGGTTATAGGCAATAATAAAAAGCAGTGCCAGCAGTTCGGTGCCTAGGATAAGATACTCTCAACAATATAGTTAAAATAGAGAGGAAATATGAGTTACTTTATTGATCCCTTAGGAGGAAGCAGAGCCAAACTCTGAAAAAAATATTCTGCAGGCTATGACCTTTCTAATATAGGTAGCTATAGAATAGGGACTTGAACATGCATCTGGAGATGAACTTCTACAATTCACACCTCATTTAAGTCATTAAAAATGACATTTTTAAAAACAGGCTGACCTTTGCTGTTTGACAGTATGTATAGAGTTTCCATCATCCCTGAAGGTGGAGGAGGCAACTCTCGTTTCAGCAGTAGGTTTAGCTGTCACTCTCTCCATTCTTCTTTGATAAAGAGGAGGGAAAGACAGGGCAAATTACAGGAGTGCCTTGTGGTGCTTGGTGTCACTGGGTCCTCTTTTGGGATGTGTCCAAGGACAGCCAGCCCCATGAGGAGCAGGAAGGGAGGTGTCTCTGCAGGCCAAGGATGATGGATGAAGGACCCTGGGATGGAGGGTTTCTTTCCATGTAGAGACAGATGACCAGAGTAGATGCCATAAATGAGGAATCTTTGCCAGGACAGGAAGAAATTCCCAGTTAAAAGAGGAAGATATTTCAGGGATGGGAAGAGAAGTTGTAGATGACTTCCTACAGGGTCCTTCTTGTGAAGTCTGGGAGGGAATCACAGTTATTCCACTGCCTCTAGGAGAAAGCTTTATTTCATTACATAAGTGATGTGGAAGTGAAGTGTGACATTTTAAAGAGGTTTTTAGACCAGATACTACCTTTCTGTTTAGTGATTTCTATACTTCTATGAAAGTAGCTTTGCCACAGTGAGATGAACTACTAACAGTGCAGTAAAATACTCTGTGAATGGCATGTGGGGAAGACTTGCACAACCTGCAGTAAATCCACGTTACCATATGTACTAGCCCACACTAGAGTGGGCTGGGATTCATGGCGATTTGGAAGAAATGAGCTGAGAAAATTAGACACAAATTGGAGGAAAGCAATTCTAGGGGCTGTGTCCATACAGAATGATCATTTAGGAATACAGAGAATGAAAGAAACCTAAACTTGAAGTGTTGTGATGAGCTGGTCAGTTCACAAACAAATTTCAAGTTTCAGAATTTAAATATGGATCCAGTTATTTAGAAATATCAAATGATTTACCTTTTCTTTCAGAGACTTGCAGTAGGTAACCTTTGTTAGGTACTTTTGTCAAGCCTAGATTTTCAGTCAAGCCCAGATAATGCATAGACTTACTATGTTTATGGTCTTCAGACTGCACCAGCTTTCAGTTCAAGGAATTGCTGGTGAAATAAAACTAAGCCAGTAGTGAAAAAAGAGGGCAAGGAATCATTAAAGCTATTTTGTTGGAATGGACAAAGTCTGAGGGCAAATCACAAGTAGGATTGTTGTGGTGTGAGCAAAAAAAAGACATGTTATCTTTTTCTTAGAGGCTTCATCACTGGTTGTAGGGATATTTGGAGTGTTATTCACAGAGAAAATTCCAGTTGGAGATGAGTTATGTTATACTCAGCCCTTGAAACTGTACTCTAGAATGAATCAATTCTGAGCTACAAAGCGTAAGAAAAGCATATAATATTTATATGGTGTCAAGTTTATGCCCTTGAAATTGCAGATCCCAGGACTATGGACTGGTGGGCTCCACAGAGTCCCCTGAAGATAGATTGGTGCAGACCAACTGAGAATAGGCACCTTCCTTGGCTACCAGAGAAAATGCTTGTTCCCTGATGAGGTAAGTGTTATTTATCTTCTCTAGTTCCAATCAAATACAGAGGCAACTGCCACGGGAAAACAGGCAGGCTCCGTTTTTTTTCTTTTCTTTTTTTTTTTTTTAACCCCATTTTACGTTTTGTTAATAAAATGCAGTTTAAGGATGGTCTTGTGTGGCTGTTGGGAAGTCAATTCATTTTTCTGAGAAGTGATCTAGTACTTTCTCATGAGCCCATATTGCACATGGGTGTTATAAATTGGAAATCCTCTTTTCAGCACACTTGACCATTATGCATGATGGCAGAGTTTGGGATAACATTGCTGGAAAATGGTCTCCAGGGATAATTTTAGTGGTGGGGTTTTTTTCTCAAAAATAGCCTGACAACACGGTCTGACAGGTTTTATGTCTGTATAGAATCAGTTTTCCCATAATTTCCAAAGGTTGGGTAGGTTTCTAGGGCTGGTTTTCAATGGAAATCACTAGAAATGAGTATTTTACTCTAAATACAATACACACACAAGTTTGTATATGGTTGGGGAACTTAGATTTTATTTTTGAGGTGTCACTGACACCTGAGGTCCTGGTATCATCGTATATTAAGGTGTTGGAATAGACATTACAGATCATCTAGTGCCAATCCCTGCCCTGGGCAGGGACACCTCCCACCAGAGCAGGTTGCTTAAGGCTTTAGCCAACCTGGCTGTGAACACCGCCAGGGTTGGGGCAGCCACAGCCTCCCTGGGCAACCTGCCCAGTGTCACAAAGATCAGGTGCCCACAAAGAAATGACAGTGGGTCCTGCTACCCTTAATTTCTGTCCTACTCACCTATGGTTGCCTTAATTTCTGTGAGGAAACTCTATTTTGTACCCAAGTCCCTATTGCTAAGCACACACAGACGTGTGGGTGACTGAAACCCTGGTGGGATTCAGAGAGCTGCTGTGCTCCCACTTGTTCCACCTGAAATGTTTATGCAGACATGTGAGCTCAGAGAATCCCTGCAGCTTCTTTGTTTAGGGACCTTTCATGGGAGATGGGAAATGAGGGATGTATGCCATGTCTCAAGTAGAATGGGATTAAACCCACATCACCCATGTGGTAATTAACACGTGAAGAAGTCAAATCTGCTGCCTCTTCTTCAAGAAGCTCAACCATTCTCCTGCACCCACATCTGGGAGTTGGCTCACAGGTGGGGCAGGCAGGAGTCCAGCTGTTCAAAGGGAGTTTAATCTATACTCCTCAGCCTGCTGCTCAGCCAGCAATGTCAAATCTGTGTCAGCACTCCTGTTTGCCTTTGTGTTTTTAGGCATTTAATTCTTTCCATCTGTTTTAGGAGTCGTCAGTGCACTCTTGCATGTCTAGGCCCTGAAGTCTGCACATAACGACGTCTTCTTTGGTAAATTTAAACAGATGCATTATCTGATGAAGTGCTTTTTGTGATTTAGAAGCAGCAGTGGGACTAAGCATAGTGATCAATCAATATTGATTATCACAGTTTTTCCTGGGCTTAAGGAAAGTGTGGTAGGAGGGACTGAAGGGCTTCAGTGCTGCCTTATCCCCATGAGAAATCAAAAGGAGGGTAATTAATGCTGTTGGCATGAACATTAATTCTGGGCTGCTGATGATATGGACACTAAAAGGAGTATGGAGCCTTTGCCATAATGTATTGCACTAAGTGTGTGAATGTATATTTGACTGCAGCTGAGTTTGATGAATGATTTGCCTTGGTTCTACCACTGAAATTTTTTTTTTCTGAAGCTCATTAAGCACAAAGTGGTGGCAAAGCCCAAGGTTTTGACTGCCGCTCATGGGCCACTCACAACACGTATTCCTCAGCCAATATGTGTTTTTTTCTCCAGCTGTGCAGAAGGAGCAATTGAGGCTCCTAAGTACTGCATGCTATAAAGAGCTGTATTAAAAAGAAATACTGCTACCTCAGTCTTCCCAGGGTAAACAGCACTTGATGGTTCCTGCAGTGCTTGGTGTTGGAGGGGGGGTTAGAGCAGGCATGACTGTCTGTAATTGCACTTTGTTTGTTTGTCCTTGAAGTCTGTAACACATCAGCCTCTCAGTGCATTGAACTGGGGGAATAGCTGTGCATTCTGTCACCACTGGCCTGAGATGAACTTGCCTTTTCTGCTCTGTTTTGTGCAGGGTCTGGTCACAGAGGCAGGTACAGATTACTTGCAAATCATCATCTGAGCTCTGGTGACTTTTTTAGATAAAAATCTAGGAGCAGAATGGGTTACCACATCGTGGTGACAGTCTCCCTCTTCTCCATATCTCCCTTTGGAAACAATAAAAGCTCATTTGTGTCTTTAAAAATTTAAAAAAAATCACCCCATAGATCAGAGCCTCAACTGCTTGCCAGCTTGTGTGGCTGCAGGAGTCTGAACACTCTTTTATTCCAGAGGCTTAATCTAAAGCTCTTCTGATTTTTTTTTTTGTGACTGCCCTGAAAAAAAAATCCTCTTTTGAGTGGGTATAAGGTGCCCCTATTGCTCTTTAATCCACAAAGCCTTGTACCTGCAGCTGCCTGGGCAAAGCCCCTGGGATGCTAAATGAATGCCACACAAACCTGGCACATCCCTTGGCTGGGTACCAGCCCAAGGGGGAGCTCATTTCTGTCTCTGGGATGAGTGGGTCCTAACCCTGGGGACCTGCCAGCTGTTTTGGGGAGCTGCTCTGCCTGGAGAGATTACAAACTCACTAGTAACATGAAGAGAGAGAAGGTTTTTACTTTGATGGCTTCCTAGGTTGGTGTCTCTTTCTTAAGCTCTTCCAGAAGTTCATTGTGCTGTCTGGGGGTTCCCAGCTTTGGGGTGCAAACTCTGCTAGTAGATGTATGATGACTTTGCACTTGGAGAACAGCTCTGTGGGTCCCTGTGACCTCTCCAGCTGTGCCATGGTGCTTTGGATGGGAGGCACCAGGACAAGGCATCCCTGGAAGCAGCAGGCTGCAATTAGTTACTTGTAAAATATTTCAGCAATCTTGCTTTCATCCATAGCCAATGGTAATAATCCAAAATGGAAAAGGAGAAATAACTTGGAGCTCAAAGCAGCTTTTATTCACTCACTGACAGAGAAACTTCCTTTTTCTCCTTACACACTGCAGCCACTGATCAGCAGCTGTATTTTTGTTTTTCCTACAATAAATCCTATATTCTGAGAATCTGATCAGCTGAGCTAGTAGTATTCTATGGGTATCTTCCAAAAGACTAATAGGTTACAAAAAGGAAAGCTGACACATGCTGTCTAGGCCAGCTCAAATGCTTGTTTCAAACTTTTACCTCTGTTTAAGATGAAGCAAATGGGGTTGAGTTCTGTCCATCCACAAATATTGATAGTTCTGCAGCTGTAAAACTTATCACAGAATCGTAGAACTTTAGGGGTTGGAGTGGAGCTTAGAGCTCATCCAGCCCCAACCCCTGCCCTGGGCAGGGACACCTCCCACCAGAGCAGGTTGCTCAAGGCTTTAGCCAACCTGGCTGTGAACACTGCCAGGGTTGGGGCAGCCACAGCCTCCCTGGGCAACCTGGGACAGTGTCTCACCACCCTCAACTTGTTGCTGTATGAAAAATAATCTCATCAGCTTCACCTTCACCTCTACATTTTCTAAAGTAATGTGTCTGGAGACAAACTACTGACACACACACAACAGCTGAGACCTTCTGATCTGTGTTTGAATGAATTCCAAAGTTTGAAGTTGGGATTTATGTATCTTCTTAATGTTGCTTTACCAAAATGCTTGTCTGCAGCTAGCTAATGGTTGCTCAGTTTGTATTTGAAGCCTTTCCCTAGCTTGATATCATCAACGTTATTTAATGATTCTTTGTTTGCATATCAAAGACAAAGACCACATCACTTGCTTACAAAGCTAGATCTAATCTGAAATCTTGTGTTAATTCTTTGATCTCAGTACTCCCAGCACAGTGTAAAACAACAAACCACAGCGTTTTCATTAAGATATGACAGTGATACCATTTCCTGAGAAAATAAGGTTTTATTGCTTGATCTGCTGAGGGGGTTAGCGAACACGAGATCTATTGGTAGAGTGTAAAAAGGTCAGCAAAACGACAAGGCTGTTTATGAAAGAGAACATTCACCACTTGAGAAAACAAACTGCAAAGCAGAGCTACCTCTATGTGCAGCCTCAGCCTCTCCGATGCGGATGGATGAAATGCAGGTAGTGACCACCCATGGCAACACCTTGCAGGGAGCTGGGGAGGGGGGGACAGGTAAAAGGAAGGGTGGAAGACACATTTCTTATCCCACAGGTTGTCTAAAAAAAAGTGGTTGAACCTGCTAAAGTGCCTCAAGTCTGATTTGTTGTAGTACAGAGTTTCTTGGTTTGGTCCTCCTGATGAGGAGATCTGCACAAGGAGGGAGAGGAAAGAGTAAAAGCAATGCTTGCATGCAATCCAAGTCATACCTCACAGCACAAAGCTTGTAGACAAGACCTTTCCTCCCATCCTTAACTCAGGACTTTAGCAGGTATTGGATTTTCCCCAACCATTAGCCTAACTATGCAGAGCCATTCATAACCCTGCGCTGAGGGGAGAAGCCTATAAATGCTTTCAGCGTCTGAAGAAAGGCTTGTGATTACTCTGGAGCTGCTGTAATTCCTTCTGTAATATTTGTACCACTGACAGAAGCCACAAATCCTCAGCCTGGGCTGTTGTGCTAGTCCAGAGCCTCGTGGTACCTAAGCCGGTGATTAATGATGCTGAGGTAGGTGATCAGCAATACAGTACAAAGGAAGCAAACCTTCAATTGCTGTTATCCTGTGCCCCCCTGGGAGAGCAGCAGGGCAGGATGGTCAGGAGGAGCTTTTAAGACGGATTTCTTTGAAGTTTTCTGTGAATGGCTGTAGACAAAGGGCAGGATATGCCGGTCAGCTGTGGGCTGGGCTGGGAGACTGGGAGGAAGCTGCTGGCTGTGAGCAAAGGCTGAATGGTTTTTTACTGACAGTTGAAAATCCTATGCAAATGTGATTACATTTTATTTTGTTGCAATAATGGTCGTGGATGGAGCCTGGAAGAGTAATAAACCCTCTGTCACTTGGGAGCCAGGCAGGGATGGGGCCAGCCGTGATGCAGCTGGATAATGGCAGTAAATGGGGCAGTGGCTTTCCCTGCCAGAGGATTTGGTATTCCCTCACTTCCCTGTGCCTTTGGGGCTGTTTCTGACGTCTTTAGGGATGATGGACCCTCCACAGGAAATGGAGACTGAGTGCAGCACAGCCCAAGCTCCTCCCAGACATTAAGAAGCCTTCCTCCTTGGAGCCTGGGAAATGCCAGCACTGGATGTGCATGACGAAGCACTGACTTTTGAGAGACAGATTCATGCTTGGGTTTGGCTTTTTTTTTCGACAGAGTCTGAAGTCCACAATCAGTTCTCTTGCTATGCCATGGCTCAGCAAAAAATTCTCCTTCCAAAACCTTCAGAAAAGCAAGTTAGATCCAAATTTTGGGGCTAGGCTGTAATTTTCCCAGATATGCTACCACTCTCTTCTGGTTTTGTCAGACTACTGAGTCCTGCTTCTCCAAAAACCCTATTTTTGACATAAAGCTTGCATTTCATAGACTTAAAGTGCATTTGGCAAGCGTAAGGATGCTGCATTCATTGTTATTCCGAAGAGACAGCAGATGAGAGGAGATGCCTGCATTAACAAGGGGGTTGGACAGCCTTCCATTTGGAGCTTGCTTAAGCTAATCAATGACATGGGATTGTGAGCAAGATTTGCCGAAAGGATGAGGATTTTATTGGGAGATTTGCAAATGATATTAAAGTGAGACCTAGAACAACACTCTCGATGAAATTTAATCTTTCTTAACTAAGGAGCTGTGATGCATTTCGTCACAGAAACTCATGGGATGTCTGGGAGCTGATTTCTACAACCTGGAGAGGAGTTCAAGCCCCTGACATACACCAACATGGCTATGCCTATGGGCTCTAGTCACATTAACTGAGCATTTTCATCTGTGCTGCTTTGTTGATGTGATTTTGCTTGCAAATGTCTCTGGACACTTTGTGTACTGAAAATCCAGCCCTTTTTTTTTTTTTTTACACCAGTCAGTTTGGCCAAACATGAAAGCATTCCTGTGTTCCATTGATCAAACTGCAGCAAGGATGTGACTGGAACGGATGGCTGTGGTCTGGTTATTGTTAGGATGTGGCTTCTGATGGGAAGGTGTGCAAGGTGCTGAGGAGAAGAGAGGGAAAATAAGGGACCCACAGATAAACAGGGGAGGGTTATTTGCACCCCATCATCTCATGCCAGCTTTATTTTCCATCACTTTCACAAAACGCTTGTCACAGAATTAGGGAAATTGTTTCTTGGCTAAAGAAAGAAAAGGAAAAAGAGGTGTAGGCTGAGCGACCTCCTAGGATTATGTAGGAGGCCAATGTCAGAGATAGCAGCCAAGTTCAGAACTCCTGAGGACCATTTTGGAGTATTTTTAGCATTTATTTCTTCTGCTTTATTGTGTTTAGCCTTTTTCATCATCCCCAGAGGAGAAAGGAAAGATCTGACAAATCATTTGACTGATCCCTGAGACCCCTGGAAGAGTAGCTACAGAGAGCACGTGCAGCCTCAGCTGCATGTGTTGGGGCAAAGGAACCTTCCACCTCAGATAGCAGCTGGTTGTCCCATCTCTCTTTACTCCTGATCTCCTCTGATCCCG
Source organism: Acanthisitta chloris (assembly GCF_000695815.1). Taxonomy (NCBI): domain Eukaryota; kingdom Metazoa; phylum Chordata; class Aves; order Passeriformes; family Acanthisittidae; genus Acanthisitta; species Acanthisitta chloris. The sequence goes on from NW_008673239.1 coordinate 24,886, forward strand.
CTAGATAACCTGATGTCACCAGGCAATGACAGTTAATATGGTCCTGTGTCTCTGTGTCGCTCAGGGTTGGCCAAGCATTAATGTTGTACAGCGACAGAGAAATGGGAGCAGTTTCTGAAATGAGTTTTTGCCAAGCTATCTATATGTCTTTTCCCTATTTAAAAACACAATTCCTTTGGGAACAATTCCATGCCCACAGAGTTTGCTGAGGTTGCCTCAAGTATTCCTTCCTCCAGTGGGATTTGAAGACTTTTGAGAATACTAAAACCATTTGTACTTTTAGAGAAGGAATCTCTTTTCCTGTTGCCTTTTTGCACTGAAATCCTTCTAGAATGATTGAAATGCCTCCCTGAGAGTGCTATTTCATCTTTGCTACTCTTTTGTGCCTCCTGCTTATTTATGGAAGGAGCTTTGTTTCCTCAATAAACAAGAGCTACATTTTTCCTTGATTTCATCAGGCAAACAGCAGGAGCTGCTCAGGACCAGCTCTGATTTGCTGCAAACTCTACCAGAAACAGTAATCACGTCAAAGGGATGAGGGTTAAATCTAATGGTAATGTGGGCACAGAAATCTGGGAAGAGATTTGCTGTCAAATATAAAGAATTGTTGAAATATGATAAACTATCTGGGCTTAAAATGAAATGACAGGAATGATTTTTGAGGAATACAGACTTTTTTAGTTCCTTCTCCTTGAATCCAGCTCTGATTTGCAGACAGCAGTGTACTTCAAGCTCAGAAGGAAGGCCAACCTGAAAGCCACTGGAATCACTCCTTCTGGCGTTGTAACAGTCAGGATCTAATAAAAATTGCCTAACCAAGTATTTTGTTTAAGAAATTTGCCCTTTTCCCATCGATGCTTATATTGGAGAAAGTGCTGCAGACTGAAACAAAAGAATACTGATGGAAAAATGTATGGTCTCATTTGCAAGGACAATATCAAACTCCTCAGTCTCAAACCAGGCTGAGTATCCACAGCATTTATCTAAAGTTCCGATACCATCATTCTACCAGAATTTCTTGGCTGTGCATTTTCCCACTGCCGATGATGTGCAAGCCTGTGAATCATGATCTGTGGAGGATTAGCCAAGTATCTACAACCAGTTGTGTCTGCCTTATCCCTGGAAGTGTTCAGGGTCAGGTTGGATGGGGCTTGGAGCAACCTGGGCTGGTGGGAGGTGTCCCTGCTCATGGCAGGGAGTTGGAATGAGATGGTCTTTAAGGTCCTTTCCAACCCAAACCATTCTAAGATTCTATGAACTACTTTCAAGGGTAAGCCCTTATATCCAGGTGAAGATGACCTCCAGTCCCTTCACCTGGAATTCACCTGTGGTTCATCCCCATTTGAAACCCAAACCCAGCAGAAAACACTGGTGGCATCTGGGAAAATATTAGGCCATCAGAATTTAAGTTTTTTTTCCCTGCATTTTGTCTCCTAGTGCCCATAGTATCAGATTTTAGGGAAGGTCTTAGGAGGCAGAAAAATCCAGCAATGTGTCACTCTTGACTCTGCCTTGTTGCCCAAGTCGGATATTTTGGCAACATACAGCAGCAAGTCCCACTTTTTCCCTGCAGAAACCAGGGAGCTCTGGCTTTCAGTCATGCTTATGCAGGGTGAGATTGGTTGCAAGGCAGGGTGGGCTGGGAGAGCAGGCCAGAGTGTTCCTGCAGCCCATCCAGGTGAGATGTCCTGGCTGAGGACACTGCCCAGGAAAGGATCTGGGAGGTCACTTAGCTACCCTGTGTCACATAGACATGGGCAGTGATTCCCTTTGAATTACCTCATGAATTTTATGAGGTTACAAATCCCCAAACCCACAATATTTTACAGTATCTAACAGATCTTTCCCCCCCATCCTTTCTAACACTGATATTTCACATTGGCTTGGCTGTTGGCAACCCTGCTCAGGTACAGAGCCAGATCAGCAGAACTCTATTTACTTCAGTGGAAGGATGCCAGGTGATGCAGCGAGGACCTGGCTCCTTTGTCTGAGCTGGAGCTATCATGCTTATCTAAGCTTATTTGCAATTTTTGCCTGAAAATTTTGTGAGTTGGTCTGGAAATACCCCATAGCAGATGTTCTGGTGGCTCAAGTTACACTTGCATTCCAAGTCTGGCCTGACCTTGAAAGAGCAAAACATAGACTCATAGAATCACAGGCTAGTTTGGGTTGAAAGGGATGTTAAAGCTCATGCAGTTCCATCCCCTGCCATGGGCAGGAACATCTTCCACTAGACCAGGTTGCTCCAAGCCTTATCCAACATGGCCTTGAACATTTCCAAGGATGGGACATCTACCAGCTCTCTGGATAACATCAACTAGATTGGCATTAACAGCAGCAAAATCTAAATATTCCAGGGAAGGAAGAAGAATTCTGCCTTAGTTCTTTCATGTGATATTAACACTTGAACTCTGCTGCTCTAGTTTATATCCCACTACCACCATGGATATTTACAGTCCCCTGAGTTTGCAGAGCTCTGCTGTCCTTTTTTTCTCCACTCCATGTAATGCTTTCCTGTGCTTAGTGATATCCCACATGGAAATCCTTGTTAGCCTTGCTAATGGCTATTGCACTACTTAAAACTAGTTTATCCTTTTTTGAGCAGTCAGGACAGGCATTTATCCTCAGGGCTGTCTAATTTATGTCAAGTGGGTTGTGGGATTGCAGTGCCCTAGGTTCTGCTTGGCTATGCTTGCTGACTTTTGTAATCACAAGTGGAAACCAGGAGTGTTTGATCCCAGACTTAATGCGTGTTCCATAAAGCACATGAGGAGTGCTCCAAGCAAGTGCTCTTTAGCAGAGTCATTCCTGGGGATTTGAAAAGTGGTGTTTGCTGTGGGAAGAGTTTCCCTGTACAGATGTGATGTAATGCACATGTACATTTGGGTCTGCTTATGCTTAACAGTATATTAGCCACTAATGGAAAACACGTATGTTCAGCATAAAGTTATGGTTAAGTGCTAAAGCCACAGCCATGCAATGTGCAAGGCCTGATTTGTTCTCTATGCACAATTACCATTTTATAAGATTTAAAGCTTAAACTGTTTTGGTTTTTTTTTAACCTGTACTAGCATAAATCTCAGCTATTCCAGGGAAATTTGTTCTCTTAATGCTCAGGTGTTTCATAGTGCTTATGGACCAACTTTTCATGGTTTGATATGGGTTGTTATTGTTTCTCTGTGTAACATTTGTACTATGTAAATGGGAAAGACTATCTGATATGATAATAAACTATTTATAAACACCTTGAATACTATGTACAGTTCTGGGCCCCTCAGGTCAGGAGGGACATTGCGGTGCTGCAGCAGGTCCAGAGAAGAGCAACGAGGCTGGTGAAGGGACTGGAGCACAAGTGCCATGAGCAGAGGCTGAGGGAGCTGAGGGGGTTCAGCCTGGAGAAGAGGAGGCTCAGGGGAGACCTTCTCACCCTCTACAGCTCCCTGACAGGAGGTTGGAGTCAGGTGGGGGTTGGTCTCTTCTCCCAGGCAACCAGCAGCAGGACAAGAGGGCACAGACTCAAGCTCTGCCAGGGGAGGGTTAGGTTGGATATTAGGAAGAGATTTTTTACAGAGAGAGTGCTCAGGCATTGGAATGTGCTGCCCAGGGAGGTGGTGGATTCCCCATCCCTGGAGGTTTTCAAGCTGAGACTGGATGTGGCACTTAGTGCCATGGTCTAGTGATCACAGTAGGGTTGGACTTGATGATCTTGGAGGTCTTTTCCAACTCGGCTGATTCTATGATTCTGTGATCTGTTATGGAGTGTGTTTACTGATAGATATCAAAACATTTTATTTTTTTAAAAAAGAGGCACTTTATTTTCAGTATAGAGAAACAAGCCAGAAAGTTTAAATTATTTATGCAAAATCCATTACCAGCTCAGTGGCAGAATCAGAAACTAATGTTAGTACTACAATGTTCCAGTGCCTGGTATGTTTGCCAACCCGATGCAATGTTCAGACTATTTCAGTTAATGAAACATAAACCAATAAATAATAAACCATTAGTGTGTCCTAGGCCTGTGCTGGGATTTCAGGGGGAAGAAAATCAGGCTGTTACCCTGCATTCACTGCAGCAGCTGCTTCAGAAACAGATGCTCTTCTGGAATACATAGCTGAAGTTTGATGTCCCATTCTTATCATTGAAGCACAATTTATATAACAGAAACCATCAAATGTCATTTCCAACTAGTTCCTCAAATAGTTTTGCTCCTAAATTATTCCATTTTCCTACATTTTTGATCGGTGTATTTATAAATATTCTCCAGTTCTTCAGGTAATCCTGTGGGTGAGCAAATAAATGGTTGAAATCCCCTTTTCCTTAACACCTGGTTATGTTGTTCTGCACAAATCTAGATCACTCTCTACTGCTTTTGTATTTGGGCTTTCTTGGATCAGAGAATCATGGAACGGTTTGGGTTGGAAGAGACCCCAAAGCTCATCTTGTTCCACCCCCTGCCATGGGCAGGGACACCTCCCACTTAGCCCAGGTTGCTCCAAGCCCCATCCAGCCTGGCCTGGAACACTCCCAGGGATGGAGCAGCCACAGCTTCTCTGGGCAACCTGTGCCAGTGCCTCAGCACCTCACAGGGAGGAATTTTTTTCCTGATATCTATTCTAAACCCCCTCTCTGGCAGTGTGAAGCCATTCCACCTTGTCCTAGCACTCCAGGCCCTTGTAAATAGTCTCTCTCTTGTAGCTCCTTCAGACACTGGAAGGGGCAGTTAAGTCACCCCAAAGCTTCTCTTCCCCAGGCTGAACAATCACAATTCTCTGTCTTTCCTCAAAGAAGAGGCCCTCTAATCAGCCTGGTGATCCTCTTCTGGACACGTCTCCTTTCTCTTGAGTGATAAATGACTGAGTCCCCAAAC
>NW_008673240.1:0-617 GCF_000695815.1 Acanthisitta chloris
AAACAAAATGGCCGAAATTTCGGCCAAAAATCCCAAAAATTTCACCAAAAATTAGTTCTAAAAATCAGAATTGTTGACCAAAAAAGCCCAAAATGAGCCCAAAAAAAAAAGGACCAATAGGAACTGACCTTGTTTGAGCCTCTGCCACAGGCTCCGCCCCTTCCCCTCGCGGCCAATGGGAGGAGTCGGCGCCGGCGCCAGAGCCAATCGCGAGCGAAGGGAGGGAACACGGAGCAAAGCGGTTTGGGATAGGCTGAAAGCATTGGACGTCAGCCAATAGGTGAAAATGGCCTGAAAATTTAAAAAAAATTGAAATTTTAATTCAAAATTTGAATTTGAAGTTTGAAATTTGAATTTAATATGAAATTTTAATTTAGAATTACAATTTGAAATTTTACATTTGAAGCTAATTCTGAAATTTTAATTAAAAATTTGAATTTCAAATTTGAATTCAGAAAATGTAAATAAATTGAAGTTGAAATTTAACAATGGAATATGATTCTGAAATTTTAATTCAAAAGTTTAATTTGAAATTTGACATTGGAATACAATTCTGACATTTTAATTATAATTTTAAATTTGAAATTTGAAATTTGAAATTTGAATTTAATTCTGAA
>NW_008673241.1:0-484 GCF_000695815.1 Acanthisitta chloris
TGTAGGCTCAGAAACATACCTGGCACTTAGTAAAACCTTTCTCATGCAATGGAATAGGTGTTGATTCTATTCCTCACCCCCAACCACTTCATTTCATAATACCTTTTAAGTTATTTTAAGATTTGCTTATCCTCGACAGAAGCAATGGTTAGACTTCTCCATTACTGTACTGTCACTACGGTTCTGTGTGTTTATTGGATCTGGTTTAGATCTGATACAACGCCAAAATTATTATTTTTTAATTTGGCGAATTCTCGCTCCACTAAAACTATTTTTGTCAGCATTTTGCATAGCAAAATACTGAACTTTATAGAAATGGCTTCTCTCAAGTCACTCTGCTTCTTTTAGTCACTGTGGTTTGTTGTATATCATCCAAGTTTAAACATTCCAATGGCCACAGCACTGTAACACATTAAAATACTTAAACTGTAGTTCCATGTTTATAGGTTGCATCAAATCTGTGTATGTCACAACAGCTGCTCTT
>NW_008673241.1:504-8341 GCF_000695815.1 Acanthisitta chloris
TGAAGAGATGAAATTAATGCAGTTTACTTTTCAGGCTGGCACCTGGGAACTAGTCCTGAACAGTATTTTTCTACAACCTAAAATGAGAGAACTTCTTCTGTCCAAGTGTCCTGAATGTGACAGAAACCTCAGTGCTCTCTTTTCACTCTTTCACCTCCCTCCTCCTTTTCTCCCCAAACTCTTGGTGTCATTTAGGCACTATTTGTATTAGCTTATTTTATGAGAGGGAGAGGATTAGGGCTGGATTTATGTATCTTGATAAGGATTTCCTTTTTGTTTATTTCTTTCTGTTCATAATGAGCAAAGAGAGGCTGTGGTAGCCAATTCACAAAGTGAGCATATGAATGATATAATACAAAACTAGCTTGGAGGATTTGGTGATAAGTAGTTGAATTGTTCTGGGATGATGCTTTTGAAAACAGAGTTTATTTTATTTATTTTTGTAATAGTCATGATGAAACTCTTCATGAAAGCAATTCTATTAATTTGTTCACAACACAAGTGAATACATTGCTAATCTAAAAGGTGCACCACAGCCCCAGCATTTCTAAAGCATTTGATTTTGCTGAGATTTGTTTTACACTGTAATAGGATTGTTATGCTTGAGCATATTTATCTGAGCAGTTTTATTGCCTGTGATAGTGGGGTTTATTTATTTATTTATATTTATTGCTCTGTGTGTGATTGCCAGGTTACTTGGGCTTTCATAACCAGGTTGCTGGCACAATATTGTTCACAAAAACATTTGCACATGAGTCCCTAAGGGATAGGGTAATACACAGTGCTTGACATTTATATAAGGGAGGGTGAAATTAGTAGGGTTTTTTTTTTTCTTTTACTATAAAACTCCTGGGGATAAACCAGAGACTCACAACTATTAACTTGCCTTTTCTATGCAGTCGATGAAAGTGTGACTTTTGTGGCCTGCAGGGCACGTGGCAGGACCTGCCTGCTTAGCCAGGCCTTTATTTACAGGCATGTGCTGTAGTTGCATGGGATTTTGTGACTGGCAAGTTCAATAGCAGGTGGAGGGCTAAGTGCTGTTATGTTTGGAGGGAAAGCTGCTTTTTGTAGGTGTTACAGTAAAGCACTTATGTAAGTAACAAATGAGAAGTTACATGTTCTCTATTTCTCTCTTTCTGCTATTGATGATGAACTGCTGATATGATCATGTGTGTTGCCTTGCACTGTATTTGATCTCTCATATGAAATAGTATTGGAAAGTGTAACATAAGGCACAAGAAATAGTTATGAATCTAAAGTCAGTTACCATTACTTACATGAAACTTTTTATCAGAATTTTCAAGTATGGTGCTGAATTATGTACATGCAGTTCCTTGTAATGGATGGAAGGGAAATTCTAGTTACTAGACACATTAATGACATCCAACTGGATTCTGTACACAGCTGGAGAGTAAATCCTTACAGGAACTGCAACTTGTGACGTACTTGGTTTGGCTAATTGTGTGTTAATAGTAGTCTCTGTGTATCTTCCAGGTTAGCTAGAGGAGCTATAATGTTTGCCTGTCGAGAGATCTGATTAACCCAAATAGAGCTCTGGTTCTGTCCCTTGTGATCTGCAACCTTGTGCAGCAAAGCACAGAATTTGCAACTTGTAGAATTAAGTTTGCCTTGGTTGTTGGGGTTTTGTTTGGTTTTGTTTTCCTCACACTTTCTCTAATCCTTGTTTCCTCAGTAGCTAATGTAACATGTTTGGTCACAGTTTGGTTTATTAATGATTTCTACCTGTGGCTTTTGACTCATCAGGCTGATGTTTCTATTTGTACTTAAGAATACGTTAAAAAGTTAGGCTAAACTTAGTGTGTGTAATCCCATTCTGGGGTTTTATGAGTGTGATTTTTCTTTGTGGATTTTTGTGTTTGACTTGTCTTGGTCCTTTTCCTATATAACTTTCAAGTACAGTTTGTTGTTTTGAAGCCTCAGGACAGGTGGAACTGTTTATTAGATCACAGGACAATTTTGATTATTCTAGAAGTAGTTCTATAGGAGGACATAAATTTGGCTATTTTGAATGGGCTTCATTCTTCAGACACATACGAATCTACTTTAGAATAATCCATGTGATGTGGTTTTTCTATTTGTAGAACACAAATTATCACATTGCTGATGTGAACTGTGTACAATTCTCTAGCTTAGGCACTTCTCTGTACTCAAACAAACCCTTCTGTCATTGCTCACTTGGTTAAGTTTGCTGTTCTCTGTGTGTGATGGTGATGTGAGGCTAAGTGTTCATCCTTGGCTGAAGGATTGGCAAGGTGATGCTTTTCAGCAAGTAACAAACCAGTGATGCTGTTCTTCAAATGTGGCCTCATCTGAGAGGTGGGAGGGGCAGGAAATCAATTCTTCTTATCTTTACCAATTTCTTATAGGAGATAAGAATCTCTTTGAATTGACATGGATTAATTATCCAGATTATATCAGTTGTCTTCATCAGAATCCCATAATAGTAAATCAGTCTTACCAAGATGGTTAGTGTACCAGCCTTTGGAGTAACTCAGCTTCTCTGACAAGACAGATTTTCATTTGTCTCTTTTGTATTATTGTTTTGGCTTCGGAAGTTTTTAAAAAGTAGGTCCACTAAATTCAGACTTTAAAATGTGAACTCAGTCCTGAACATGTAATTAGATGTTCCACATTCCCTTCAGTAAAAATATGAAAAAAACATTCCTTTGGTCTTGGGAACTGGACAACAAGGTATGCTGTCCAGGAATTTACTTCTCTGAAGGTGCTCATGTCTAGCCACACTTCTCTCAAGTCAATGGAGCATTATGGATGCCTCATTAGGTTCTTTTTCTTAAATGGAACAATGCAGCTGCTTAGTGTGGAAAGGGATTTATCAGCTCATTGTTTGATTAATGTAGATTATTCACATGTGCTAACCCCAAAGATAAGAGGTACTACTCATCTGTGGTGAACAGAGGAGGAAATGTGAGGGGCATTGCCAAGGAGCTTTGAGCTCTTAAATCTTGCTCCTATTGTGACTCTATGTGAAACATTCCTGTGACTGGTTTCAGCTTTGTGTGGCTGCATTACAGACAGGGTTGTTCTCCTTCTGCCATACCATGAGAGGCTGCAGAGGGCTGGATGTCACCAAGTAAACTGTTGGCAGCTCTGCAACACTTTCACATTATCAAACAGAAAAGAGTTTAGAACTGCTGAGCTTCGATGTTCTCTGCAGTATCACCTGTTTCAGTGTGGGGAATGTGATAGTTACAGGAGTTGGCTGAAGAAGAGAAATGTAGCTCTTATCAGTATGCAGATTTTTTTATGATAACCTTGATTCCTGTGTGTTGAAGCAAAACCTAAATATTCATATTTTTTAAAAAATGACAAGTAGAGTTAATGTTTTGCTCTAAGGTTTCCCTATGTGTGGGTTTTTACCCTCTCTGTTTGCCAAATCAATGAGACATGCATAGTTCCAGATAAAACATGCAAAAATACCTCAGTGCATGGAAGAAAGAAAATATTTTCAAAATCAGTTTTCTCCTTATAAAACACCAAGTTGATATGGTGTAACTGTAATTTGCCCAGCTAATTCAATAGAAAAAGCATCACTTTCTAGTTAAAATAAAATAAGGAGGAAAACCTTCTTAGCTCTTCAAAGTTTTTTGTTTGATAAGGTAAACAGGTTAGGTTTGGGGAACAAATGCAAAATATCTGCACAAAGCTTATTTTGATGCTTTTTGTATACAGTTTTCATGTTACATTGTCAGCTGAGGTTTTTGTATATAGATTTACACTGACAAAGAGTTTACCCTCTTAGATGTTGGAAATAAGCACCAAGACTGAGGTAAGTGGGGACATGAGTGTTTTCATTCTTTGCTGTTGTCTGTTAATAAAACATAAAATACGGAAAATGTTAAGTTCTAATGATGACCTGTGCAAAACAAAAAGTCTAAAAATGCATTTATTTATTTATTTGCTGATTGAAATTCTATACTAAATCTAAAATTACTGCCTAAAAAGCCCCTTCCATAAAGCCAATTCACCCTTTTTTAATGATGGTCTGGCAAACGAGAGATCCTTTATTCTTTCCCCCCCCCCTTGTTTTTCCTTGGGGTAATGAAAAATGTTGTGTAAATGTCAAAAACATCATAAAGAATAAATCCTGGGGGTTGGTTAATGAAACCTCTCTGCCTGGTGGCAAGCAGCAGGCCCTCATCACTACAGCAGTCAGCACCAGGATGCTTTGAGCAGTAATATCTCAACAACTCTGTAGCACATTCCATCAGCGTTTCCTAATTTTCTTAAAGTCTCCTAGGCACCTGCCTTAAACTGGAAGAGAAAGCAATGGAGCTGCTATAGCATCTTCCCCACCACTACCACCATATTTTTAGCTGTCTGTACCATGGAGTTTTGCCATCTACTGGCCATGCATTAAAACCCATAAGATTTATATGAGTTATGAGTACTGTTTGTTCTCTAGCACAGTTTCATTATCAAATGGGATATATAAACAACATGTGTGTGTTATATCTTGAAGTGAGGTTCTTGGGTTGCTTTTATGCTTTGACATGCAGTCTGTGCTGTCACAGTTACAGTGATGCACAGCTTATGTTAGTGGAATAAGAGTAAGCAAAAACTGAAAAGTGAAAAATGCGTGGAAGATCCCAAACCAGGACAGTTAATAGTTCATGAAACTTACTGTTTGTTGTTGTTAATTTGAAAGTACTTAGGTTGGGAAGCTTGTCCTTTATGATGAAACAAAAATTGCTCCTAAAAACCCCAGGTAGTTCAGAGCTGGGTGCCTGCACTGCCTTGTTTCACCAGGCAGCTAATGAACTGGAGTCTGCTGAGTGATGGATGAGTTCAGCCTCACCTGGACTGTCTGCAGGACTCAGGGCAAGGCAGGGGAGAGATCCTGTGCCATTTTCACTTCTGTAGTCAGAGCACCTACCAGGAATAGCTCTGCCTGTTGCCAGTCTGAGCCTTTCTGGAAAGGACCTGCATGTTGGCCTCGAGCTGTTTGCAGACTTGTCCTGAGGAAGGAAACCTCAGTGATGAAGCCAAGGGAAGACCTGTCTCAGTAATCTTGTTATCCAGTGGTTCTTTTTGCTGAAGGAGCAAAAAAAGGCAGACTGGTTGTGGAGAACAAAATATGATAAATGGAAAATCAAAGAACACATTTTTAAATAAGTCAATTTGGTAATTACAAGTTGGTGTACCAGTAGATTTTTCACAGCAGGGAGGACAGCAGGGAAAGCCAAGAGTGCTAATTTTATTTTAATTAAGCTTTTCTGTTAATCAGGATCAGAGGATTCTGCCACTAAGTAGGAAAGGAGGAGCACTATGATGATACAGACTTGCTCCATGCTTGACTCTGTCAAGTGGCATCCATTTTCCTGTGGTGAGAGGATGAAGTGTTTTCAAGTGTTACTGAAGGAGCTGTTCAGGTTGAGAATGAGCATACAAGTAATAGGATATAGCTCACTTGATCCCTCTTTAGTCCTGTGGCTTTTATGAGTTTCAGCAAGCTCACAGGGTTACCACTCTTCCCTCCCATGGGGAGAAAAAGATTACTAGATAGAAGAAGATGCGTGTTCAGAGGGTAGATGGAGAAAACAGGGATTGGTTTTAATTCTGATCATTAGAACTCTGTGCTTAAATTAAAGTCATTCTGTGGTTTGCATCATGACATAATTAGTGCCTTGTGGGATAACAGGCACCATGATTTGACATGAAAATCTTCAAACCTTCCACAGCTGCCAGGTCCTCTTCAGTCTTGGATATGCTTAGAAATAAAGCAGAGCTGTTTGCTTTGTATGAATAAAGGATTTTTTTTTCTACGTACAGACTAGTTAAAAAAGAAAATCCAGTGTTATATAGAAAGCAGCTTGTTTGAGGTAACTGTGGTTTAGCTGTTGCCTGTGAATATGCCTAAACATAAGCAGAAGCATTCCAAGAGAAGAAGCCCTTGGTAATGTGCCTTTCCAAAGCTGACTCCACTGTCCCACTCATACAAACATATTCCTTCCACATGAGTACAAAATCAATTATTGGCCCTGATTTTATCCTGGATTTGCAGTATAGCTGTGCTCTCCTGCTCCTTGTCCCAACAGGTTCTCTTACACTGATCAAGATTAATAGTAAAGCCAATGTTTATTTTTTTATAGAGATCCTAAAGAAATCTTGTGTTCCAGGAACTGGCTGTGGGCTTACTGTTCTCTTCTTAAATTTTCTGAACTGCCTTACCAAATAGTTGAAATGATAAGAATAGTAAACCTATTATCTGATAATTACCTGCTGCAGGCTGACTATTCATTTGCACATTCTGATTCTGGCTTTGCATTATGTAATTGTAATCTTTTGATAATATCCCCATTATGAAGGGACTTGGTTTTATTTTCTATTAACTACACTCTCAAAAAGCTATTGCAAGACAAATTCTGGATCCAGGTGGTAGTGATTGGACCAGATATGTTCGGGAACAACTAGGTTTCAATATCCCAAGCTGAGCCTGCAGTTCTAGCACTCAAGTAATTTTGAATTGGAGTTGACTTGTAATCAGTGAACTCAGAATGAAAAAGAAATGTCAGAACTCTGTTTTGGCAGATTCTTTAGCCATTGCTTGAAAAATTGGAAGAAGGCTGTGATAGGGGTTCTTTGCTAAGTTACTCAAAACCAATTCATGGGAAACATAAACCCAAAGACTTACCTGGGGTATAGCTTTGTTAAAGTTCTAATTTTTCTTGCAATGTGGCCTGTTGCAGAGGTTTCTAGGCTGCCTTCTAGACCTTCTGCAGTGAGTACTTAGACTTTATTCAGATGATTCTATGTGTCTGCCTCTCCTACATATATCTCAGGAAGTCAGAAACCTTAATCCTTTGTTTTCATGAGCAATGTAGGCGATGTGTGTTTTGAGTTCATGGATTCACTTCTTGTTAGGGTAGTTTGTTCATAGGTTTTAGATTGGGCGCAGAGTATCATTACATCAGATAATCCTGCACAGATAATTCATTTCCATGATTTAGGATGTTCTTAATTGCTTTACTGAAGGGAGATTGAGCACCTTTTAACCAAACAGCTGAACGATTTGCTATGACAATTCTGCCACTGTGCATTCACTTAATTTCCAATTAATCAAACATTCAATAAATCATTAGTATAATTACACCTGCTCAAATATTCCTACCCCAGCACATTAGCTATGCTCAGGCAGACTCCTTTACCAGCTGTGTGAATGGATTCATTTGTCTGACCCAGTTGGTTGCACGTCCTTGCTTCTGATGAGCCTTGAGAAATGATAGGGCAGAAATTTTAATTATTTATAATACCACACATCCTTTTGGTTGGTCGTTCCTGCTTTTCGCTCAGGTGCTTCTATAGTAACTTCAAACAAACATCAGTGGAATCGTGGCTGGTTAAGTCCTGAAGATTTGGAAATCATTTTTATTCCCCTCTGGTGCCACTTTCCTAATTACACTGTGTCCCCAGATAGAGGAGAATTCCCTCATCACCTTGTGTCCCAAGTTAACATAGTATAGCCTGTGTCATAGCCATGCAATCCAAAGTATCCTAAAAATGTAATCTAGAGTATCCTGAAGGTGCTTTACTGAAAGCCAGTGAATTTATCCAACAAACTAATGTTTTATAAAAGTCTCCCAATAGAAATGCACTGACACCTTCAAAATAGCAGTGTATTTAGTATGTCAGTAAGACAGACATTTAAGTCAACTCTCCAAGTATGGGAGAAGGTAACTCTGGAACACTTGTGGCACATAGATGTGTATTGCTGGCTGCTCCTTCCATAGAGATGAGGAATCTGCTCTTGGTCAAAGTTCCTCAGGTACAAGTGGGAGACTCAGGATTTGTGTCT